>NC_083643.1:2608762-2611262 GCF_963576545.1 Limanda limanda | reverse complement strand
TCTCACAAACACATGCAGATTAGGGGTTGTGTAGATTGGAGACTACACACAAGCTGCTGCTGCTTCATCCTCAGGACACAGCTCAGCCTCCGTCCACACACACTGTCCTCTTCACACTCAGCTCCACTAAGGCTTCCACCTGTTGAGAGAAGAAGACATCAGTGTCACAGAGACTCACTTCATCAGCTGTGAGTCAGTGATGCAGCTCATCCAGTAGAAAGAGCAGCAGGGACTTCAGTCCTGTTCAGAGGTGGAGCAGCTTCCTCTCTGCTTCATGTTCACGTGTTGGAATGAACACGCTAAGAGCTCAGTGTGTGTCCTCTGCATGTCAAAGTGCAGAGTGGACACCTGAGAGGTGGATTTACTGCTGTTACAGGTGAAGACATGTTTCACTGTGTGTTGATGAACATCTGCTTCTGACAAACTGGGACCAGATGAGACAGATGGACCTCAGCAGAGGTTCTGCTCTGTAGAAAGAGCTCCTGGTTACCATGGTGATGAGGAGAGGCTTCAGTCCCACTGATCTCAGAGCTGTGACAAAGATCCACCTGATCAGTTCTTCACTGATGAAGTGAGAGAACAAACTGTCTCAGATCAGATGAAGACGACACCGTCTCTGTCCCTCGTGTGAGGCTGTCAGCTGTGGTCCAGCTTGTGTAAGTTACAGCGCCCCCTGGTGGCATCTGGTAAAATATATTACGTGACCACGACATAATAACGTGTGAACGAGACAAATAACTCGAGGCCACGAGATCTGAATCTGTTGTTTACTAACAAGACGAGTGGAAGACAAGAAGACACACACTGTCTCACTGTCTCTGAGGACACACACTGTCTCACTGTCTCTGAGGACACACACTGTCTCACTGTCTCTGAGGACACACACTGTCTCTGAGGACACACACATGGACCTGTCTCCAGGAAGCTGACTGAGGTCATCTGGTGTTTTGGGGACAGGATGAGTCTGGAGACATTGAGATGTTCTGGGTGAGTTAGAGATCAACTGAACCAACCAGACGTTGATTTAAACTTCCCTTATCCGTCCCTTTAAGGAGAGTGTGCACCACACAACAGTGTAGAGTCACTGTGGTCAGTGGGCGGAGCTTTGATACGGGTTGATCTCCAACTTAACCTGGAGCAGGTTAGCCGTTCATCAGAAGTTACCATGGTGATTTACATCGTTAAGAAGTGGACGAGCTTCGTGGGACTGAAAAAACTAAACCTGAAGTTAACCTGATAACCACAAATCCTGCTTGGTAGCACAGACCCTGGATCTGTGATACTGACTGTGTTTAGTAAAATACTGATGAAAGCAGCGTGGACTGACTCCACCCATCTACTGACCTCAGAGTCTCCAGTCGACAGGTTGGACTCTGCTCTAGATCAAGCAGCTCCTTCACTGCTGAATCCTGCAGGTTGTTTCCACCCAGATGCAGTTCTCTCAGATGAGAGGGGTTTGACCTCAGAGCTGAAGCCAGAGAAGAACAGCTGATCTCTGACAGTCTGCAGAGACTCAACCTGGATAAAGAATAAAACTTAACTGTAAATTAAACTGAGTTCATGAGTGAAAATAACAGACACATATTCATGTCGGCACAGACTCATAACATGGAAGATAAATATGAAATCAGACATGTTTGACTATAAACGAGTCCTGATTCAGTACAAATAGATTATTTGGACCCGATCTCTGTCCTGCAGATCAGTTTAGGAAATCCAGAACTAAACTCAGTGTTTTAACAAGTAGATGAATATTTAAAATGTCACAGATTCATTAATTAATGGATTCAAGTTATGTATGAAGAGGAATTATGTTAAATTAGAATGAAATGATAAATTATGTATAAATGTGTTTTTATAGATATGAGATCTACAAAAGTCAGTCAGTAAACTGACCCCAGAGTCTCCAGTCGACAGGTTGGACTCTGTAGAAAACCACACAGCTCCTTCACTCCTGAGTCCTGCAGCTTGTTGTTACTCAGATCCAGTTCTCTCAGATGTGAGGGGTTTGACCTCAGAGCTGAAGCCAGAGAAGAACAGCTGATCTCTGACACACTGCAGAACCACAACCTGTATAAAGAAATATGAATATTAAAATGTGTCCTCCTGTTGTTGTGGATCGTCATCATGTCAACACAGACTCTCAACATGCTGCTGACCTCAGTCCAGTCTGTGACCTGAAGATAAACATCAGATCAGACATGTTGGACCATTGTTTCATTCATCAGCTTCTTCTCTGTGTGTTGGTCACTGAGCAGGTTTGTGTAATTAAACACTGTTTAAAGTAGGGACGGCTCCTGATGTCACTTCCTGTTTGTTTCTATACTTATCAACTGTCCAACGTGTTTCAATAAGAATGTGTCTTATTTTGAAAACCTGAGGAGGACGAGTGCTCGGCCTCAGTCCACATGTTATTTACTGACACTTTCTCAGTGATCAGGAGCAGGTGAGTGCAGGTGAATGGAGTTGATGAGGTGGACGTGACTGACAGGCTGGGTGA
>NC_083643.1:2581262-2603762 GCF_963576545.1 Limanda limanda | reverse complement strand
TTGGAGGAGGTCTGAGCTCTTTGAGTGATTCTGAGAGATTAGTCACCAACTTCAATGAAGCTGTGTCCTAATGCAGGGGCCAGACTAGATGAAACTAGATCCTCTTCAGAGCAGGTCACAGTAGAAACAGGCTCTTACTCTGTGTGTGAGGGTCCAGGTTCATTACTGAAGTGTGGAGGAGTCACCATGGACCAGTCAGTCTTCAGAGACAGACAGCTGGACCCTGGAGACACTGCTCTCAGTCTGTGGTCCTGACCTCTGCAAACACAAATATGTTTTTATTCAGAACACATCATTCACTGGTTCATTCTCTGAGGATTCAGTTTGGAGCTTCACATGTTTGTAGCAGGTCTCTTACTTTGTGTGTGAGGGTCCAGGTTCTTTACTGAAGTTCATAGGAGTCATCATGGACCAGTCACTCTTCAGAGACAGACAGCTGGACCCTGGAGACTCTGCTCTCAGTCTGTGGTCCTGACCTCTGCAAACACAAACATGTTTTTATTCAGAACACATCATTCACTGGTTCCTTCTGTGAGGATTCAGTTTGGAGCTTCACATGTTTGTAGCAGGTCTCTTACTTTGTGTGTGAGGGTCCAACTTGCTCTGAAGTGTCCTCGTCCATGTTACACCGGGCCGGGTGCGGCTCAGTTGTGGTTCAGGCCGCGCTGCTCTTGTAGATATTCAAGGTCTGGTCTATTTCCTTCTGGTTCTGTGCTCAGTTTACAGCAGAACTCAGTGAAATGATCTTTCAAACCAGTTTCAATTTTTATCTGTTGAAAACGTCACAAACACAAATATTTGCAGCACTTCCTGTAGCCGACCCATTTCAAAATAAAAGCACTCCAGCGTTTCTGTCGACTGAATCAATTCATTTATTTTTAAATCTTTTAATATGAAGTAGATGCAGGGCATCATAGTTTGTAGTACTGGTATTTATTTGAGTACACAGGACTTCTTATATACAAGGAAATACATATCTCTCTCTCTCTCTCTCTGTCTCTCTCTCTCTCTCTCTCTCTCTCTCTCTCTCTCTCTCTCTCTCTCTCTCTCTCTCTCTCTCTCTCTCTCTCTCTCTCTCTCTCTCTCTCTCTCTCTCTCTCTCTCTCTCTCTCTCTCTCTCTCTCTCTCTCTCTCTCTCTCTCTCTCTCTCTCTCTACTTGAGCATTTTCTTATCTACACTCAAACCAATCAACTACATTAAAGTTAATCAATACAAGTTTGTAAAACTTCATGTGTCCTTCAACCCCCGGCCACTAAGAGAAGGAAACTCAACATCTAGTATCATGTTCACGTCATAAAATCTGGAAATGAATTACAGAACTTTATAGACAGTAACACTGAGAACAATGTGATTCATCATGATGTTTAAATGAGCCTCAGAAACTCTGGAGTCAAACACGTCTTCATCATGTGAACACGATGAAGACGTGTTTCCTTGCGCTCGGTCTGATCCGTCATGTCACGTCAGGTCACATTTATACAGTCCAGTCACAGTGTTGGTTTATAGATCTACAGAAACACAGCTGCATTGTGATGCATCATTTGATCGTTGCACAGTGAAATGATCTTTCAAACCAGTTTCAATGTTTATCTGTTGAAAACGTCACAAACACAAATATTTGCAACACTTCCTGTAGCCGACCCATTTCAAAATAAAAGCACTCCAGCGTTTCTGTCAACTGAATCAATTCCTTTTTTTTTAAATGTTTTGATGTGAAATAGATGCAGGGCTTCATAGTTTGTAGTACTGGTATTTATTTGAGTACACAGTACTTCTTATATACAAGGAAATACCTCTCCTCTCTCTCTCTCTCTCTCTCTCTCTCTCTCAAAAAGAATTTTTGCAACTTGAGCATTTTCTTATCTACACTCAAACCAATCAACTACATTAAAGTTAATCAATACAAGTTTGTAAAAGTTCATGTGTCCTTCAACCCCCGGCCACTAAGAGAAGGAAACTCAACATCTAGTATCATGTTCACGTCATAAAATCTGGAAATGAATTACAGAACTTTATAGACAGTAACACTGAGAGAACATCAGTCAGCAGCTTGAAGCAGCACTCTGTATCTCCACCCAGTTCTATGTGTGTGTGTGTGTGTGTGTGTGTGTGTGTGTGTGTGTGTGTGTGTGTGTGTGTGTGTGTGTGTGTGTGTGTGTGTGTGTGTGTGTGTGTGTGTGTGTGTGTGTGTGTGTGTGTGTGTACCTGGCTCTGCAGGTCGATGCTCCTCACTCCTCAGCCAGTGAGTCCAGAGCTTTACTGGGATCCACAGTGAAGACTCTCCACTGGTTGGTGACCACTGCTGTAACGTATGATTGTGAAAACACGTTGTTATTAAACACTTGATGAACAGATGAAGATAAAAAGTGAAGCTGTGAGTTAACTCTGTTAATTAGTCCTTTGAAGGCTCTTTGATCCAGACCTGCTGTTCACATCTGTCTCTGGGATCCGATCACATGACGCCTGTCAACAGGTGTGAACTGACAAACTTAGAGTCATGTGATCAGCAGACGGATGTTAACAGCAGGTGTGAGAGTGAGACAGGAAAACTTTCAGAAAGTTGTGTTCACACTCACTTGCTCACTTTCCTTCCTTCTGCTCGTCCAGGTGAAAATGGAGTCTGACCGCTCCCTGTTCTCAGGCTCCTCCTCTTCCCTGTTCTCAGGCTCCTCCTCCTCCCTGTGGAACCAGTTCACTCTTGAAACCAGTTCAAAGTCCAGTTCATACCCATGAAGATGAACTGGTTCACAGTTAATGTTTTATTGTGATGTTATGATGTGAACACGATGAAGACGTGTTTCCTTGCGCTCGGTCTGATCCGTCATGTCACGTCATGTCACATTTATACAGTCCAGTCACAGTGTTTATAGATCTAGAGAAATACAGCTGCATTGTGTTGCATCATTTGATCGTTGTGTATTTCAAAAACTTGACCAAAGCCTTGATCATCTTTTCATTGGATTTATTTGACATGTAAGTTGTCATTTAGAGTTTTATTCACATACAGTATAAAACAAGTTGATCTCAAAGCTTATTGGAGAACCCTGTGCATGTTTAATGAAAAGAGAGAGGGAGAGAGATACAGACAGACAGGCAGACAGGCAGGCAGACAGACAGACAGACAGACAGACAGACAGACAGACAGACAGACAGACAGACAGACAGACAGACAGACAGACAGACAGACAGACAGACAGACAGACAGACAGACAGACAGACAGACAGACAGACAGACAGACAGACAGACAGACAGACAGACAGACAGACAGACAGACAGACAGACAGACAGACAGACAGACAGACAGACAGACAGACAGACAGACAGACAGACAGACAGACAGACAGACAGACAGACAGACAGACAGACAGACAGACAGACAGACAGACAGACAGACAGACAGACAGACAGACAGACAGACAGACAGACAGACAGACAGACAGACAGACAGACAGACAGTCAGTTAAAGGCAGTTTTACTGTTCTACAAATTAGACAAGTTCAATAGTTTTGTTTCATTTAAAATCGTAATTATTGAAATGAAAGGTAGATCTTAAGTTGAGCTACGTGACAGTCTGGTGAGGTATATATTATTAGTGTAATGCTGCTTATACTTCCACTCTGTCAGAAAACAGTAAACAAAAATGTGTGTGTACTGTGTTGTCAGCTTTATAGAGATTATGTAAGTCACTCTTGATTATTATGCACAAAATTGATTTATCTCATTTAACATTTTTTAGCATAATGCCAAGAAAAGAGAGACTCCAAAAGCAGAAGGACAGGGAACTGAAGCAAGCAGCTCAGGGTAGCAGCTCTCTTTTATATTGGATCAGGCCATCAACTAGTAAAACAAAAGAGGGAGAATCAGTACGTTTTTATTTATTTATTATTATTGTAAATCATTTTGGCGATGGTTTCCCTTTTTTTTTGGTTTGAGCACCTGCCCCCCAAAATGTCTGTGCACATGCCTGCGTCTGATACACATCACGAGTTTGAAAAACACATTATTAATCCCATGATTTGTGATTGAAATGAGTTACAAGTGATATCGAATTTGCGTCTGTCTTGAATTCCTTCAGAAATCAAATTTCTGTGAATGTTGATCAGGAGAAATTTGATTTAACAGGATCTTGTTTGGAGAGACCCGAGGCAATCAGGCCCCCCCTACCTCTCGCCTCCTCCAGCCGCGCATTACATCTGAACACCGGGAGGGAGAAAATGTGCAATTACTTTCACATCATCTCATCGAAGAGGAAAATTGGTGCTGCCAAAGTGTAAAAGGAAAATCCAGTCCTCGTCTTGTTGGAAACTCGAACCGAGAGCGGAGGTCGCAGCAACGAGACAGATAATCAATCACAGGTTGGAAATATGAAAGAGAGACGAATGCATATCTGATTTAACAAATGATGAGAACAGAAAGTGAATCTGAGGAGGCTGCAGAACAAAGTGGACGTGATGTGACACGATTCTGACAACTGGTGAAATACTGTCATTAGCAGCACGATCCTGCAGATTACAGATGTTCCACTTGTTTACGTTGGGAAAAGCTTTGTTATCATCCTCATGCTTTGGCTCATTTAGACACTAGATCTTTATGAAATGGATTAAACTGCAGCTGCTGGTTTCTGGCAGTGAGCTGAGCTAAATTTGATCAGTAAATGTATCTGTATTTTGAGATTAAACCGAGTGAGGGATCAAAAACAACAGAGTCAGTGGATGTGACGCCACAGAAAGAAGAAACCTGAGTGTTCACTCATCTTAACGGCTCATTCATATTGTCCTGACGTGAATTCAAGTTCAAAGTTTTTCTCTATTTGTGTATTTATGTTACACGGATAATGTGTCATATGTTTTACATGTGACCTGCTTCCTGATCTGTGGAGTAAAGCATTTTGCTCCATGTTTGCTGTAACATGAGTTATTGAAATGACAAATAAAGATGAATCTGAATATTCGATGAATATTAACGATAATGTCCAGTTGTTTGACGATTTGTTTGTCCATAAACACACTATTCTCTAATGTCTGATGGAAAAATTTAAACTGATATTCTCATATTTAGACTTAATTGATTAAAAATTGCATAGGATGGTAAATTTTATGGATGTTTTGATATTCTCCTAATGTCAAGAAATGACATCAGCGAGCATAAAACACAAAAGGTCCTGACCAGAGCCGTCAGAGGTTATAGGACAATGAGTCCTGGAAGTACCCAGAATGCAGTGCGACATGACGTGACGTGCTTCCTCAAGCGTTTATATTTCATATCCCTGCAGTTTATAGAGAGCTGCACTTTACTTCCTGACAGGAAACATATCGACCGAACCAGTCGTCTGCTCTGATCCACCGAAATCTATCGGCTCCGACACACCAGCACATTAAAAACTGTAGGTCACGGATTTTATTGACTCGGTCCTTCAAACGGGTGAGCTGCCGGTGACCTGTGGTAAATCTTGGCAAGTGTGTGTGTGTGTGTGTGTGTGTGTTGCACTCATCCCCAAGGGACAGAGAACTGCTGGTGCTGTAATTATAACACGATACTAATTCATTATAATGACAGGGAACTAATTAGATTTGAATAAATTACAACACATGTATATGAATTTGCAAGTGTTTGGAATATTTATGACTTGTTCAGGCTGCAAACGTCAAAATAATAGACAGTAAAAATCTAATAATTAATAAAAAAAGAGGCACAGGATGGAAAACAACAACATCACCAGAAAAGGTCAAAACCACAGAACACATGTACTCATCTTCAAGTGTGGAAGTAAAAGAAAATAATGAAACTGACTGAAATGATATTAAATGAACCCGGAATGAACGTGTTATATAAAAATAAATTGGCACATCTCCTGTTTGCTCACCCGTTCCAAGGTTTAAAGGAGAAGCTGTGACAGTAAATCTTCTTTTTCTCCAAACTCTGAACTCTCTGACAGTGAAAAATCAAAACTGGCTCCTCTCCTCCTGTGAATGACTGAAATAAACAATGACAGCAACATTATCAGGACGACCCTGCGTCTCCTCCGTCCTTGTAATCACAGCAGCTGCAATGACGGTAAAATTGCTCTGAAACTATCTCTATTCTTCTCTTTCTCATCAAAGCTACGTGGAAGACCGGCTGCAGCCATGTGATCAATGACGAGATGCATCCAGCTGCAGCAGAATCGAACCGTGATTAGTTTAAAGGCTGAATGATCGCTGTGGGTAACAGGGCATCGATCTGTGCGGCTGAGGGAGCAGCACCAGTGTCGACCCACCACGACGCCACCCGGCGGTTTGAGACCTGCTGCCTTGAAGCCTCCAGTCCGACATCTTGGTTTATCTAAACCTGTAGTGACCATATTTGGAGGAGAGAGCTCAGGGACACTGACACCTGCAGCCATTGGACGGTACCAGCTGTCAATCACACTGTGGTATCCATCCACCCCCAAAACATACAACATTACACACGGTGCTTTATCGTCTATTGACTTTGACCTTCACACAAAAATATGATTTGTAATAAGAAGCAAGAATGAGACTTAAATATTTCTGCATCCCCCAGGCAGAAGAACAAGAATCATCGTTCTGTTATTTGGACTGTGACAGACAAAATGATTATTTAACACCTAACCTCTGTTTTTCATTTCTGCCTCTACCAACACAAACACAGATGCTGGAATGATGATTCACTAATCCAGTTTTGACAAGGAGCTAAATTTTCAATAGAAAGATGTCGTCCTGTTCTGAAAACCTGAGCAGAACCTTGACCGGCGAAGAGGAGGTCGATGCCGAACAACAGCAGACGTCAACAATTCAAACTCAAGAGCAGAGATACAAAACATCCGTGTTTATCACCGGGAGTGAAATCTGTTGAACTGCACAGCTGTGAATAATAAATCTCTCCTGCAGCAGGAATCCAATAAAATATGATCTTTTCATTTATATCACATAGGAAGAAAAATCACAGATCTGGAGAATCGACATCTGTCTGTTTAAGGTTTGCAGGAGAACATTTTATTAAATTAAATAAACAGACTCACAGTCCTGACAGAAACAAAGACAAACCACAGAGACTCAATACACAAGAGAGGCGGCGATAACTGAACACAGGTGAGACCCACGAGGAGAAGTGAAGATGATCTCAGGAAACAGGTCAAAGACAGGAAGTAGACAAGGTAAGAAGTTTCAAAATAAAACGGGAGATGAATAACTCAAAGGGTAAACAAAAACAAATCCCAAACATTAAAAAGTCCAAACACAAAAAGTCCCGACCTAAAGGTTTGATGAATCCACCCCCGACGTGCTCCATCACACAACAAACTGCCCCTCCTGCAAACACCCGAACCCTAACCCATCCTCAATGTTCATTGAGCATGAACATTGCGCCCTCTGGTGGATTCAAAAACTCTAAACTGTGGCGATGACGTTTGACTTCAGGAAACTGTGGATTCAACCTCCTGAACTTCTTCACCGAGCTCCCTCAGGATGTGGTGACTCTTCAAATCGTCTCCAAAGCTCCGACCAGATGGATGCGACTCAAATCAGAAGCATGGATTCACGATCTCATTATCTCCGTCCACCACTTAACATCACCAAACCTTTTCATTAATATTAAGTTGGTTCAAATCCTGATTGTCTTACTGAAGGAATCGTAGGTTGTAGGATTTACTTAATAAGACTGAGTGAGAACTACTTTACAAGATCCCAGCAAATCGTTACCTCCGTTTGTTAAAGTTCAGCCTGTGTATCTGTTACTAAACCACACACTTACACATTTGCACATATTTCTGTCGGCTTTAAACTCTTATTGAGCTGTAACACGTAAACATCGTCCATCACTTGTTAAATATAAAGTCGAGCAGACGGTCTCGGCTCCGTCTTGTCAGATTCTATCAGAGTTCCACGTCAAGGTCGCTCAGTGCAGGATTAACACGTCTCATACAAACTGCAGGAAGTCAAGTGAAGCAGCTTTTTCCACCTTAAACAACTTAGAAAAACAACCTTTTATAAGAATCTAACATTTATGGTCCTGCTTTAATTAATTTGTTCATTATTTTCATCGTCATCTCTCATCTTTTTTTTTTTTTTTTACCTTTTCATTATCTCAATATGTTCAGCTTCTAACTAATTGTTTCTTATGAATAACTTAAAGCTGCACATTATACTATGAAAGCATCGATATAAACAAACTGTATTATCATTTTAATGAAAGGCAGTTTACATGTTCTCCACAGGCTTGTGGGGCTTTTCTCCAGCTCCTCCCACAGTCCAGAGACGAGGACGTCAGGTTAATTAAAGCCTGTGTAGGAGACAGTGTGAGTGTGATCTGCTGTTTGTCTTCACATCTCAACCCGGTGATGTCCATCTTGTTTCCGGCCAACTGCACATAAATAATCCAGATAAATCTTTATGATGTTCATTTATTCCCAAATTCAAGAGCACAAACCCAAACTCAGGAGGCCGCATTTCTATGCAAGTACAGAGAACGTCACTCGAGCCTTTCTGCTCCACGTGCACAACTGTGGCTCTGTGTTCACTCTTTGAGTTCACACAGGAAAGCGTGCGCTCATCTCGGCCTTGAGCTTGCGGGACCTCAGTTGTGCACAAGCAGCAGAAACACTCACTCACTCACTCCATCCTCTGCGCTTGTGGAAACATGGAATTGTGGATATTCAAGATGTGAATACTGTTCACAAGTCTGAGGATGAGTCAGTTAATCAAATCTATTCACGGGAGGATGTGCAGATTTATCTATTTTTATATTTTAATTTCGCCTCCAGAACTTATTTCATTACCTGTTTTTTTATTTAACCTGTTCCTGAAACTTTCTTTTGGTTCTTGTTACAAACAACAACAAACGGTTTAATCAGCCGAGACGCAGTCGTCCTTCAGACTCTGCACACTCAGGGCCTCACTAATGTTTTCAGTTATTGTGACTGATGGGGACTTTTCATTCCTTCTTCTTCATCATGTTATATAGTTCACACAGTCCGCTGACCTCGGCAGATTCTCAGCATGACTCAGCAGCAGCAGACGATTAATACGACCGTCGGAAACAAGTGTTTGTGGAGCAGAGTCGTAAAATCACAGTTAACTACACAGACTGCTGCTCAGTGTTGTGTTGTTTAACTACTATATTCAGCTATATACAACATTTTTCATTATACTTTTTAATGATATCTTTTTAGGTAGAAATAAATTACATCAATATACTTCTATCTCTCCGTCTACCTATCTATCTATTCTTCTGTATTCTCAACACACACACCCACACTCTCTCTCTCTGGCTTTGTGTTAACTTCAGCGTCGTCCTTGACTGGATTTATATTGTGGGTGTGATCCTGACTCAGAGTTATTGTAGAGAGAGATGGATGAGAGGAGGCAGAACTTCATCTGAACCCGTCCACGTCTGGATCAGCTCCAGCTGCTGCTTGTCACAGAGAGACTTCAGCTGCAGGACGAGCTGCTAAAGAATTAATCTGTTAATCCATCTATCGGTAAATAAATCATACATCTGCTCTAATTATACATCCTGCTGTAAGATTAGTGAAACACTTCAAGACACAGGGCCGAACTAATTGTCTTTTGCTATGATTGCCACAGTCCCGATCTTCGTGTGTGCACATCTGATGCTCTGCAGAGTAACACATCAAAGTTAAAAAAGAAAGTTATGTTGAGTATGAAAACACTTGTTATTACATTTCACTTCATATTTGCAACAGCATGTGTTGTATTCATTGTTGAAAAACTTGTTCTGTAAATAGTTTGTTTGCTATTGTGATCAAAGTCATTGATCTGAAGCTCAATGCTGATGCTGTCCTGTAATAGTTTTCTAATCAGCAATAAATATAACAATTTCTGATCAACCCATATCAATTGCATGCTTAAAATAACATACTGGTTAAAGCCCCGCTCGTTTCAAGACAACCCGGCCTACTTCCGGGTTAAATCCAGCCCACTTCCGGGTTAAATCACACCCACTTCCGGGTTAGGCCCCGCCCACTCCGAGTACAGATACGGATACAGATAATTCATATGGTTAACAGATACAGATAATGCTGTACTCGCTCATCCCTGATATCTGTCCCAGCCAATTCGCCCACAGTGTGAATGTGTAGCTTTAGTTAACTAGCTCCCGCGGATTTTTTAAAATGTCCCTCACGAAGATTAACTTCCTGCCCCGAATTTGACATCGATGTTTCTGGAGAACCCAACACAACATAATGATTTCTTTGTGTCTAGTTAAAATAGATTGTGCTTGTTCACAATGGTAACAGATGAAGATATGACCCTATCATAAGACAAATCCATAATCTATAGATCTGATAAATCCAGCAGGTTTGCTTAAGTTTTCTTGCAACTCTATATTTGTCCCTGTAAATCAGTCATTCTTTAATAAGCACCACTAAGAAAGCATTTGAAAAATATCATTAATATTGACAGTTCATAGTATTAAATCAAATCAAAGTTTATTGTCACATGCAGCAATGACAGCATCATCGGAGAAGTGAAATTCTTGTGACCTTGCAGGCAGCATCTACGCTGTAGACGGGCTTTTACAAAATAAAAAAAAATGACATACCATATAACATAGTAAAATGAAGCATGCTCAATAAATAGCTTGTTAGTGTGTTTTA
Source organism: Limanda limanda (assembly GCF_963576545.1). Taxonomy (NCBI): domain Eukaryota; kingdom Metazoa; phylum Chordata; class Actinopteri; order Pleuronectiformes; family Pleuronectidae; genus Limanda; species Limanda limanda. The sequence continues at coordinate 2,593,142 of NC_083643.1, read as the reverse complement.
TTTGTAAAAGTGCTTGTTACTATTCTAAATAATTCAAGCTATATATTTTATTCCAGTGGACAAACACTGTTCATTTGTTGGTGTCACGTTACGATTGTGTGTTTGAGGTTATTGATTGTTCTACTGGTTGAAGGAGTGGGGAATATTACATTTTAAAAATATGAATATATATGTAGTAAGTACGTAGTAAGTTTGACCTGTGATCGTGTGACCTGGCAGGCAACATCTACTGAGTAGACGGGTTTAACAAAATAAAAAAATAACATACCATATAACATATAACCTCTAACATATAACATAGCAAAATGAAGCAGCAGTTTACCGGGTGAAAGAGTGGGGAATATTAAATTAAATAATATGAATAAATGTGTAGTAACTAAGTGTATTTGTATGGGTGGTGGAGCAGAATGTACATGGTAACTGTTCAGTGGGTCAGTGTTGCTGATTCAAAAGCCTTACGGCTCTACCTGCAAACAACGTCATCACCTCAAGATGGCAGGGTTCATATCTGAGATATTTTAGGTTCCCTAACCCCCCAACGTAAAGAAGTGTAGAGAAGTCGTTTTTATATACAGTCAATGATTGTCAGTATATATATACACATACATGTATCTACATTTCGTGTTCTCAGTGTGACGGCAAAGACCTGACCGCCCGCATTCAGGAGCTGGAGCTGTGTACTCTCCTGTTCCTCAATATACACATGTACGGTACAAATAATAACAATAAGAGATACATGTATATAACAGCTTTCAGGAGACCCAAGGCTCTTTACAGATTGTGTAAAGTATACACAATCAAACTGTACAACACGCTGTGTGTGTGTGTGTGTGTGTGTGTTGCAGGTACTGTGCAGGGACCACGCCTTGGGGTCAACCCAGGGGCTTCAAGCCTCAAAGTCACGAGGACGGCTTAATTGAGGTCATTGGGTTCACAAAGACGTCTCTGGTGAGCTCAGGGCTGTTCTCCACCACACCAAGTCAGACCACGATACACTGTTGTTTGTGTCCAGGCCATGCTGCAAGTGGGAGGTCACAGGGAGCCTCTTAACCAGTGCAGACAAGTTACCCTCACGACCGACAAGGCCATTGCGATGCAGGTGGACGGGGAACCGTGTAAACTGTCTCTGCCATCATCAGCATCACACACAGGAACCAGGCCAACATGGTTCAGAAGACCAAGAGGAGGAGCTCCATGCCCCAGCTCATCGAGTAAGGATCCAACCAGCTGCAGGACCTCGAAGGACCTCCCCAAGCACATCAGTGTGACAGGTGCAGCAGCCAAACTGTAGTTTCACCATTGACCAGCAGGGGGGAAACCCGCTTGGCCCACGCCCACAATCTGGATGGATCTTGTCAGTTTTGGACCAGTTAGGTCTTTGTCCTCAGCCTACTGTGGCCATCCTTCCTCTGGGGACCGGCAATGACCTGGCAAGGACTCTGAACTGGGGAGGGGTGAGTTTAACTGGGCATTAAGTTTGTTACACTGGTGTTTAACTGGAGTTACAATGGAGTTTGACTGTTGTTACACTGTTGTTACACTTGGGGTTTAACTGGAGTTACACTGGAGTTAACTGGATCTGTAGATCTGTAAACCATTGTTTTTTTTGCATGAAATTAAATCAAAAACATAATAAAAAAAGAAACGATCTGAAAATAAAATCAAAAACTGAAAGACCCTTTTGGGTCTTCCTCAGGTCTTCTTAGGCACTTCAAAAAGCAAAACAGTTCTATCTGAGCTATGAGGTCCTTCCACTACAACATTCAGAGCAAGAGTGAGTGAGGAGACTGAGTCCTCTATTTATAGGCTGCCTCTCAAAGACTCCTCCCCCTTGTCTATTCCACTGTAATCCTTTAATTCTATAACTGTGGATAAAAATAAACTTATTTATGTATACTATCATTCATGATACTGTATATCTATGAATATAGTATATATAATTGGACTTAATTGATATTTAAAAATAAATCATGCAGTTATTACTACTTTGTGACGTCCACTTAATGTCTTTTTTTTTATAACTGAACTGTAACTAGTGATTTTAAGAGAATTTCGTATAAACTGTTTGTTTTAACTTACACATCACGTCTGGTTTTCATATAAAATGTTGACATGGAGCCTATACAAAAAGCATAACTCTAAAATAATTTCTTGGATTAAATTCACTGAATGACAGGAAAAAACTCACGAGTTGTGAGGAGAATACTCGACAAAGCACAAAATGCAACTTGGAACCATTGTTTTTTTTGCATTAAATTAAATCAAAAACACAATAACAAAGAAACAAACTGAAAATAAAATCAAAAACTGAAAACACATGACCCTCTTGGGTCTTCCTCAGGTCTTGTTAGGCACTTGAAAAAGTATTTCTATCTGAGCTGTGAGGTCCTTCAACTATAACGTTCAGAGCAAGAGTGAGTGAGGAGACTGAGGGCTCCTCTATTTATAGGCTGCCTCACACAGACTCCTCCCCCTTGTCTATTCAAACGTGATCCTTCAATTCTAGAACTGTGATTAAAAATAAACTAATTTATATATATTATAATTCATGATACTGTGTATCTATGAATATATTATATTTCATTGGACTTAAGTGATAGATTTAAAAATAAATCATGCTGTTACTACGTTGTGACGTCTACGAATTGTCTTTTTTTTTATAACTGAACTGTGACTTGTGATTTTAAGCAAATTTCATATAAACTGTTTGTTTTAACTTACATATCAAGTTACATATTTATTTCCTTAGTGTTTATTTTGGTTGTCTTCATCCATGTATTCTTTTTGTGATCCATCATGTTGCTATTACTACTTGGTATCATCCATGAATTCATCCAAGCCGCCCACAAAGTGGCGTCATGTGGGCCTACGTCCGGTTTTCAAAATAAACTGTTGACATGGAGCCTATACAAAAAGCATTATTCAAAAATAATTTCTTGGATTAAATTCACAGAGAATTTTGATGTGCTTGAACACAATTCATGTGAACTCTGTCTGCTGTTATTCCATTTAAGTTAATCATTTGCATTTTAGTTAAAGCTGCTTGTCGACTCCTGGCAGAAAGTGAAAGGCGGTCCGTCACGGGGAACAGACTTTAACGCCGGGTTCCGACGGACGCCTAAGCGACGCCTCCTATCCACTACCATGTTGAACGCCGTGCAGCGTGCGTTTCGGCGTCGAGTCTATTCTTTGCGCTTGACTTGAGCTTATCGAGCCAGGAAACACACTGAAAAATGATTTTAAACCAAATTGATGACTGATGTTTGTATTCCCCTTCTGTTGTCCTGGAGATTTAATTTTACCAATTTTACCAATCACATTATTAAATTTCCCCCTCTGCCCAGCCACAAGCAGTCATATAGATAAAAAGAGAGAGGGGGGGGGGGTATCCTCCACATAGGCTTGAGTGGAAAATAAGTAATTTACCCTCCACACCCGACATTGAACGGAGCAAACAGCGGAGAAGTTCTTGAAGATGGATGACATTAAATAAATAATTGAAGTGGATAAGTACAGTAAGTTGTATGATCCTCAGCACATATGAGACAAAAATACAAACATGGGACGCGGTTGCAGTTAATGTTGGAGCAACAAGTAAGTATATGCTTGAAAAAAATGATTAAATGCCGTTTTTACTGCAGGCTGATAACAGCAAAAGTATGTGATATTATTAGCGCTGCGCTTCAGCGTCCGGTGTGAACAGCCAAGCACCGGGGCTCTAGGGATTAAGGCCGAATTAGAGTCGGTTTTTACGCACGCACGCAGCTTCAAAGGACTAGTTTTGGTTTATAGTTCCTCCACGGTTGCATGTGTTGCAACGCAATTCACCGCCAGAACACTAGGCGGAGTAACGTTTTTTGTCGAAGACGGCCTAGAGACGCCTTCCTTGTTGGTGTGGCGTCATCATTGAGTGTTTCTCCCAGTCCAGTGTTCGCCACACACACCGTGAACGATGGAGTACTTGAGTCAAAGTGAGTTGGACGAGATGGAGATGATTACCATTCAACAGCAACTGATAATATTGCGAAGGAGGAGACGAGAAGAACAACCACAAAAGAGGAGACGGAGGTGGCATGTGCGTCCACTGAATCAATCGAGACGGAGGACGCGCGAATATGCAACGCTTGTTCGACCGCTGAGGGACATAGACGAAGAAATGCACTTCCAGTATTTTAGAATGTCGGCTGCAAGATTTGATGACCTTCTTCGTTGTGTGCAACCACACATACGGCATTGTGAGACACACAGCATGCCAATTGATGCCGCCCAGAGACTGACTGTGACGTTGCGAGTTTTAGCTTCTGGTGGAAGCCAACAGGCTGTAGCGGCAAGCTACAAACTGGCGTCCTGCACTGTGTCCAGCATTGTGTCCGAGGTCTGCAAGGCGTTGTGGAAAGCTCTGCAACCAGATTACCTGCCCTGTCCTTCAACCAGCCACTGGACAGCGGTAGCAGCGGATTTTTGGCGACTTTGAACTTCCCAAACTGTGTTGGAAGCCTCGACGGGAAGCACGTTAGCATCAAGGCACCACCTCATGCCGGGAGTGACTACTTCAATTATAAAGGTAGTCACTCTATTGTCCTGATGGCCAAAGTGCGATGCCAGGTATCGTTTCACTATGGGGGACGTCGGGGGATATGGACGGGAGAGCGACGGTGGCATTTTTAAGGAGAGCGCATTTGGATCAGAGCTGCTCGACAGCGAGATGAACCTGCCGCCATCAACTTTTCTTCCCGGGACCAGGATCGATGCCCCCCCACGTCATTGTTGCTGATGCTGCCTTTCCCCTGCACACCCACATCATGCGTCCATTTCCAGGTATGTCACAAACCATAAATGAATTGCATAGATATTTGACAGAACGTTGTATCTTATCTATGATTGTGGTGCAACCATGTTCTATTCAGTAACACTCTGCATTTTTTGTTGTATTATCAGGGGCAAATCTGAGCAGAGAGAAGCAGATTTTCAACTACAGACTCTCCAGAGCCAGGAGGGTCATTGAAAATGCCTTTGGGATCATGGCGGCACGTTGGAGGATTCTTGGCAGGGCAATTGAGTTCCTGCCAGACAAAGCTGTGGATGTTGTCAAGGCCTGTGTTGTTCTACACAATTACCTGGCCTATACAGATGAGGCAAACACACCCGGGACCCGCTACATCCCACCCAGTTTCTCTGATGCAGACTCAGGAGGATCGGTACAGCCTGGTGAGTGGCGCAGAGTGGTGGCTGGCGACTCTAATCTCTCACAGACATAGTGTCACTTGGCCCCTGATGATACCTGATATGCTGACTTTTAGAATCATAAATAAACAACTGTTTCTATGCCCATTTGTTGTCTTATTTTGTCTTTACTTTGCATACAAACAAGGTGCCACACACAAGCTATTCAAATAATACTAGAAAACTATAAAGTGCAAAGAAGCAGCATACTGTCTTTAGGCATATGAGCAGTCCTGTTGTTTATAAAGCAGACTGTATGAACACATATATGCATGCAAAATGAAGTGATGCAATTCTTTTGTGCTAGAAGGCCTGGTGCCATGGCAGAACAGCAGTGTCGCTGGCACACTTGACCCTGGGTGACCTGATGATCTTATCTGTTATGCTGACTTTTAGAATTGTAAATAGAACTGTAAAAAAAAAAAAATCCCAACTGTTTAACAACAAACCAAATTTTTTATTATAAACACAAAAGAAAAAATACAAACAAGGTGCAAAATATCAATGTGCAAAAACCACTGCAAAACAATTCCAAGTAGACAAACTATTTACAAAGTGCATTCAAAATGTCTGGTTACAAAGTCTTGATTCATTGTCTCTGCGGGCACCTGCCGCATAATGTCCTCCACAGTAGCACCAAAGCTTGTGAACGCATCCACTTCCTTGTTTTGAATCAGAGACAATCTCTGTTCCAGAGCCTCCATCGCCACCCTGTCCTGCTCCTTCTGCCTTTTTTTTGAGGTTGTGCGGCACAGAGGAGATGGCGACATGATGGAGGCTGGAGGGGTGGACACAGCCAGTAGACTGGGCTGCGGAGAATAGGGAGTCGATGACTGGACGGAGGCCTCAGGTGTTGGGGTGGATGGTGAAGTTGAGGGCTGTTGATGATAACAAAAGAACATATAGTTGGTCTGTTAGCAATATGGCTACAATTGTGAAAGTAACATAACTGCATTCCTTACATCAGTGTGGGCACTTTAAGAACAGGCAGTGGCTCTTTGTCCATACTTTTAGAGTCTATGACCAGGAGATTTTTATGGAATGGATGACTAAAGACAGTGGCGATAGAAAACGTGTTTAGGCAATACTCGCCTACAGTTCTTTAGCGATATGAAAACAGCCTGTAGCTACAATGGCAAAGGTTACAGTCAATTGCATTACATCTACAATGCGGGCTCTTTTCCACCATTTATCCCGTTTGCAATATGATGAAGCATACTCCAACCATGTGAACACTCCAATCAATCAAGTTTTATTTGTATAGCCCACATTCACAAATAACAATTCGTCTCATAGACTTTAACATTGTGTGACATCCTCTGTCCTTAACCCTCAGCAAGAGTAAGGAAAAACTACTAAAAACCCTTTTCACAGGTAAAAATATGTAGAAACCTCAGAGAGAACCACATGTGAGGGATCCCTCTCTCAGGACGGACAGAAGTGCAATAGATGTCAAGTGTAAGAAAATATCATCAGGATTTTTAGCAGCATCCATGAGGGTAAACATTTTTCAATACTATGTGTCAAGCAGTCCCGCTGCAATCACAGTCTCTGGCCAGCAGCCAGCAAGACCACGATCCAGCATCAGGATGGGATCCACTATAGTCTACAGTCATTGTCCACCGCCGCCAGTTAGAATCCATTATCAGCTGCCGCCTCGGTCGTGGTCCCTCATCATCCGATGCCAACGCGACAAAGGATCCTCCATTACAACGACGATCACCTGGGACGATACAGAATCCACTAAACTGGATCCACCATTGCGACCTCTGACGCGCGATCCACAATCATATCCATGGTGCGGCCACAGCTGTGGCCCTGCATCCGCGGGCGCTAAGGCACAGAAAATCCGGGAAAGGGGTCAAGTTAGTAACATGTACTGATCAGATAAGAATTACCTTGATGTGATAAATATGGAGAAAAGGAAGGAGAAGCAGGAAAGAGAAGCAGGAAAGAGAAGCTCCGTGTGTCTTGTCTCATAAATTCCCTGTGCGTCTTAGCATCATCAGGGGTTTTTGCCTTTTTATCAATTTTGGAACATCGCACTAATTAGCTCTAACTATAAGCTTTATAAAAAATGAAGGTTTTGAGTCTTCTTTTAAACAAACAGAGCGTGTCTGCTTCCCTAACTGAAAGTGAGAGATTATTCCACAGCAGTGGGGCTTGATGGCTAAAAGCTCTGGCTCCTACTCTACTTTTAGAGACTTTAGGGACAACAAGTAAACCTGAGTTCTGGGATCGGAGTGCTCTAGTAGGTTGATATGGTATTAACATCTCTTTAAGGTAAAGACGTGCCATATCATTAAGGGCCTTGAAGGTGAGGAGGAGAATTTTAAATTCTATTCTAGATTTAACAGGAAGCCAGTGTAGCGATGCTAATACTGGAGAAATGTGCTCTCTTTTCTTAGTTCTCGTCAGGACACGTGCTGCGGCATTTTGGACCAGCTGCAGAGTCTTTAACGACTTACTGCTGGAGCCTGATAATAATGAATTACAGTAGTCCAGTCTCGATGTAACAAAGGCGTGGACTAGTTTTTCTGCATCTTTTTGCGAAAGGACATGTCTGATTTTTGAGATATTACGCAAGTGGAAAAACGCGGTCCTAGAAATGACTTTTAAGTGACTATTAAAGGACAAATCAGGATCGAAGATCACTCCCAAGTTCCTGACTGTGTCATTGGAAGCAAGGGCAATGTCATCTAGCGCAGCTATATCATTAGATAATGTATCTCTAAGGTGTTTAGGGCCGAGTATTATAACCTCTGTTTTATCTGAGTTTAATAAGACAAAATTGAAGCGTTTATTGTCCAATTGAGTCCAAACTAGACATGTTGGACAAGAGTCCCAGCCTGATGACATCTACACAGAAAACTGATTTAGGGATTGATTTTTCGTCACACCGTGTGACCGTGGCGTGGCGTCAAAGTTTGATTAAACTCCATCAAAACACGAGGTTCTGTATCTCGGACATATTTGGTCCAATCGAGTCCAAACTACACACATAAGACAAGAGTCCCGGCAGGATGACATCTACACAGAAATCATGACTTAAAATCACAGCGCCCCCTGGTGGCTACAGGAAATGTCTTGTTTTTTGCATGTCTTACACTTGGATGTATTCCTCCTCATCCACTGACCTCATCCATGTCAAACTGTGTCAAATGGGTCTCAAGACATTGATAATGAAGACATAAGATTACTGTGACTTTTTATCAAGCGCATTATTAATGGCGTGGCATCAAAGTTCTGCCTCTGGTGTTTCCTCTTCGATAATTTATAAGATTAATGACGGAGCTTCCTCAGTTCCTGTTTGTTCTGAGTCCTTTATTTATAACAAATGTATTTTTTGAAAGCAAAGGGTGACTCAGAGGGGGGGGGTTGTTTTATGACAACTGTGGAAATAAATTCTGAATGATGTATTGATTGATTAATTGATTGATTGGGGGAGGGAGGGAGGAAGAGTGGAGCGAAGAGATGAGTCTGGACCAGAGACTTCTACCATCATGAGCGACGTGAGGCCAATTCAGCTTGATCTCCCCCTGGTGGCTGGCTGCAGTATATTTCATAAACCCCACTTCCTCCACGTTAGCTGATCACCGCAGCTCCATCCCTGATCGCTACGGGCGCCACATGACGTCATCATCAAAAGATGTTATCGTTTGTATATTTCAGCTTCATGTCTGGGTCGTGGGAGGAAGTGGAGACGCATCTTATTCACAGTCTATGATGCCAATAGTTGTGAAATCATCCACTTCAAACTCCATATTTCTATTTGCTTACTGTGTATTTAATATTGTAACTATTTTAAAGTTGTTCTTACCTTCTTCTGTCTCTTTTACTGCGCATTTCTTTTTTTCTGATTCTGAGTCAAGCCCAGTGAAAGTTCTGTTATTGAAAAAGTTCTTTTTTTTCTCTAAAATCACTAATTCAGTTTGTGTATTTTCTCTCTTACAGCTGAATTCTCCAAATTCCAACCTGCAGCTCTGCAGTCTGGTCTTTTTGTATCAGTGACAACACATCAACACATAAACACATAAACACATCCGCCCCTGGCTGGTGATGGAATCTGGCAGCGGCTCGGAGGAGCGATGGGTGGGGGGGGCCCTGGCACTCCGGAGGATACAGTTACTCACCCGCTGTAACCCCAGAGCCTGGACAGATTCTATTAGCATGTCTGAACAGTTCACTCCGCCTCCCTCCATGTTAATGACGAGCATCATATCAGACAAACATCCGTCTGCTCAAAGAGGAGCCGCCGCAGGAAACAGGTTGAAATCAAGTGTTTTCATCTTCTTCAATTTACATCTGAAGTGTCTGGACGCTGCTGAACCACTGGGACACTACAGAGTGTTAAAGCCCTCCAGTTTGGACACAGCGCCCCCTGTTGTACAGCAACACTCTGACCTGACTCATGATCATTTTCACGTCTGGATTTATTATGACAGAAAAGATAAAGATGCAGGTGACGTCTGAAAGAAGAAGAACTGGTCGGATCAACCTGAATATGAACAACTGCTCAACTAATTTAACTGGGAAATACTCGTTTTCTGTGTCTGTTGTTTCAGTTTCTTATACGAACAATCCTCTTACACTGTATATCTTCTGTTTTGTATATATTACTCTACTTTTACCGAGTGTCACGCTCCCCTTTGCTGGTGGGAATGAATCCTGCATCGATCCAGAGATGAGAGATGAACGTCTATCGGCCTCAGACGGCTCCAGTGTTAATCATCTCACTGCATCTTCTCCCTACCTCCTACATTCAGCTGGTGGATCCTGTTCTGTCCCACTTCTCTGAGGATAAAGGACGAGTTTGTCCCACTTCTTCAACGGGTTGACTCACCGAGGAGGATAATTCAAATACAGAGGAGCCAGAAAACTATTATTCCTGAGAGAACACGTTTAGCCACTGAGTAAAACCGACGGTGAACAAACCGACCTGAAGGGAAACATCACGTAAAGTGAGTTTCATGGTCAGACAGTGATGGAGAAGTCGGTCCAGCTCTGACCTGATTTCTGTCGGGAGACAAACGACCTAATCTGATTTCTCCATTTAGGCTGGACTTTAAGATTTGGCCAGCGGCGTCGGCTGAAAATGGGGCAGTGATACAAACCCAGATTCAAATGGGACAGTGGCTGTCAGTGGATTCGATGCTGAGCAGGACTTTCATCCTCCTGGAAACTTCAGTCACCTCTGGACTCGTTTCTCTTTTTGTCCTGCGAGGAGATTAATCCATGAATTCAGATGTTTGACCTTCTCTGTACGAGCTGATGTACGAGCAGAGTTCAGGCGGTTTCCACGACGACCTGCTGGGACCAGCGGGATTCATGACATCACACAAAGTCGATCGTGGGCGACGTTAGCGACGGAACTGAACTCGCTCATGTGGCCGATATCAGGGAGTAAAAACTGATTTATCAACAGATACAAATATCTAAAGAACGATTCCTCAGATATCGAATGTATTGACAACTGATATTTTACAGTTCAACTATAAACTCTATAAATAATCCTAAATACAGAAAACAGATGTACACAACTACAACCACATATATACGTATAGACAAATGTAAGATGTAAACATAAATGCAAATGTTTCTTGAGTGAACTAAAACTTTTATCTTTTCTTATCTTAATTTATATCCGCAGACAAAAATGTCAATAATGAAATGCTTGATTCAACCGATACCCACATATCAAACTGTATCTGGCCCACACTGTCCCTCTGTCACCCGGGACTCGTACCATGAGAAACCTGGAACCCAATCAGCTCGGTGCCATTTGGAACATATTCACCACAGGTTCCACTTCAGGTTCACATCCAGGTTCCACCTCATCTAGAGAACCTCATGTTTGCCCAAATAATCCCACATTTGTTTTGGGATATTTGGGCCAAATTTGCTATTTCACAAGTGGCCACTTTATGCTCACATCCATTTTGTGTTGGTCACATCATAGCCTGAGGTGGCCCACATCTGTTTGCTGTAGTTTCATATTCATATATAGCTCAATATACATGTGGATAAAATGCTAAAGCACTAATCAAGCGCGGAGGAGGAGGTGAAGCTCGTGATTGGTTGAAATGTTCCACCTCAGACTGGAAACATGTTTTGCTGTTTTAAGTGATTTCTATTCCCCAGGAGCAAAAATCTAAAAATGAATCGATAATTTGTGATGATTATATTTATATCGACTGATTTGAAAGTTTCTGCCTTGATCACATATTTGACCTCATCGCTGTAATTAAAATAGATTTTTCTGTATTTCAACACATTGATTAAAAATAAATGACCCATGTTTCAATGAACTGGATTTCTCAAGCAGGGACTGGGGAATGTGAATTGCTCCCACTGTTCTCTGGAGGCTCCTCCCACCAGACTCTGCTTCCTCCACTGCCGTGACCTTTGACCGTTCCCCCCCCCCCCCACTGCACTGACCTTTGATGTGCTCGTTGACCACGCTCTCCAGCCGGTCCAGTCTCTCCATGATCCTCAGGGTTTCTCCTTTCCCGTCCTCCTCCAACTTTCTCCTCTGCGCCTCGTCTCCTCCTCCGCGCTCCAGCGCCGCCTGGTGGTCACCGCTGGACACGAACCTGGTGACCCAGCCCACGTACAGCAGGCACACGATGTTGGTCATCCCGCTGAGGATCACGCACG
>NC_083643.1:2573762-2578762 GCF_963576545.1 Limanda limanda | reverse complement strand
CGCCGTGGGGTTGATCACGTGAGGCCACGCCCGTCTGCAGCGAGGGATTAATCCAATCAGTGAGCAGGTGGATCAATTGAAAAACCCTCCGTGTTGACAAGTGTCGTCTGTGACAGGAATGATGTAAACCGTGGCCCGTGTGCTGGAAGCTAATATCCCAATCAGAGCACATGGCCGAGAGGGACATGTGCAGGTTCCACAATGTCCTGAAACACCAGTTCCTGATTAAAGTACGTGACCTGCACTGCTTCATCATCTCTGTCATCTTCTGATGCTGCGTTCACAGCAACAAAAATTTTCCTTCCGTTCGGTTCCAATCTGTGAGAATAAGATATTTGCTTCCTGTGGTGAAGCACATCTTCAGCGTGGAGTTTAACTTTGTTGAACTTTGACCTGTGACACGACACAAGCCTGCATTCATGTGTGTGAACGGGTTCTGAGACTTTCTGTGTGAAACAGGTCGGCGGCTGCATGAAGATACAAAGAACCGCTGCTGAGAGTTTTTAGGTTTTCATTAAAGTTGTTTTTATGAGTCAAGCACTTTTCAGATCTTTCTCTCCAGGCTGCACTTTGACTTCTGTCTTTCTAACACTTCACATTTAGGATGAGAAAATAAACTTTCCTTTAATATCCCCGAGCTGAAGACGCTGGAGTGAAGGTGAAAAGGTCGTCAGGACCAAATCAGGTTTCAAGTTTTATCTGTTCACGTCCTTGAGCTGAAACACGTTTTTATTAACAGCAAAGACGGGGGGGGGGCTGAACAGCTTCCTTACATCTTTATCTATGAAGAGTCGAGTGAGCAGAGGAAGTGAAGTTAGATTCAGACTTCAGCGCTTCAGACAAGATCGTCTGCTCCGGTTTGTAAAGAACAAGTTTTATAAACATTCAAGTGAAAAAAGGTCAAGGATGAGAGATCCTGCACGCTGGATACAAACCGATCAATACAGGAAATAAAACATAGATTTGATGTTTGACTTTCATGTTACACGTTATTCTGCATTATTCAGATGTAAGATGGCAGCGAGAGAGAGAGAGAGAGATTATATTTTAATCACATAAGAGATCAAACAGAAAAACAACTGAAAATGCGAAACCCAACTTTCGTCAGAGTCATAAGCATCTTGACAAAGTTTCATTTCATTTTATCAAATATTTGTTAACAAACACGATGGATCATCTGAATATCAGACGTTAAAATCCTAACACAATTAGTGTTGCTAAAACTTAAATAGCATCACAAGTTGCTTCCGTACCAAAGTTAACATGATTTGCTTTAATCGTTCTTATGTGGAGAAACAGATTAGAATTAAAACTCCAAACACTGAAACCACTTTTTTAATCTTACTTGTAAAGTGCAGTGATTATTTGTTAATCCAGCAGATTGACTCTTCTCTCCATCTGTTCATCGGTGTGACGGCAGCAGCCTCATTCACCTCGGAACAGGATTTTATTCCCACTGCAGAGAAGAGAAACTCTCAGAGGAAAGCTAAGCTGCATGAAGTGAGTGACAGGGAACACTCGGCCGCTCAGTGGCTGCTGAGCGTGAAACTTCTTACTGCTTTAGAGGTTAATGAGATTTTTTAAACCGTGGCTCGTTCTGAGAAAATGTTCGGTGTGCGTGTGAATTCACCTCCTGGTCAGTTTCATGTCTGCCGCACCCGAGACTCGTGTTGCATCAGGTCGCTGCTTCAGTTCAGTAATGCAGGAAATGTGAAGGTCGTCCGGGCAGGAGCACGCCAGGCTGATAAGCTGCTGTCAGACCTGGAGCCCGGAGAGTTTCCTGAAGTTCTCTGGAGAGGCTGTAAGTCGAATAACACGTCTGAGTGAGAGAAACTGCAGGAAAACTCACAGCGAGCGAGTGTTCACGTTGATAATGTCTGAACAACAGGAGCCACACGAGCTCTGGATGTTCTCCTGTTGTCGTGAACGAGTCGGACTCCGACGAGCTCCTGCTGCTTCTTCAGGTGTGAAACACAAACTCAGGGAAATGTCCAGACCCAATTTTCTCGAGTTCCTTTCTGCAAACAGCTGGAGGCCAGAAGCTGGAGAACCTGGAGAGAAGCCAATCAGGGAGATGAACGGGTCGGATGCACGGCCGCAGGGACGACCTGATTGGCCGACAGGTTTGAATCTTCTCGTTGTGAGGCGACGGTGTGAAACCACGGCAACAAGCTGCAGCTCAATTCAGCTCCGAACCCACAGATCAGGGGTTCAAAGTCAAACTGAATCAGTCTTTAGAAAGCTGCAAAACATAACGAGCTACAAACTGAATATAACATGTTATATATTCTTAGAGTAAGATGTTAGAAAAAGGCTTGAGTAACAAAAACTAGGGAATTTTCTGTCATTTCAAATGAACTTATTTTGTTAGAATGGCAGGTTTCATTCGAACATCGTGTAAAAAAAATCTAAAAGATGAATAAATAGAACAATAGGTTACATTTAATAAGACTTAGATTGATCACATAAATTGTTGTTCTTGGTTTAATCAGCTCATGTTGATGGTTGATCCTCTTCTGAAGCCTGAGACCAGTGGAATCATGAATCTGAAAGTCTTCACCCTGAGGTCTGCAGCTCCTCCGTGTAAAACGTTCACGCTCAACCTCGTCTCAGCTGTAAAGATTATTAACGTCCCAAAGAGCAAATACGCTCCAAGCTAGTTTTCTGGCTGTTTGTTTATCTGAATGTTCTGTAACTCATGCTAGATTTAATAATAATAATATAATATCATGTCAAGTCCTTCTAATGCTGGAGATAAACCTGCTCATACCTTAAAGTTAGCGTATGTGAAATCTCTGCAGAAAGCACAAACTTTCACTTGAACTCAAAGATGAACTGATTTGGTGCCTGAAGGTCAGAGGTCAAGGTTACAGTGACCTTTATATGACGGAGGCGTACAACCACAGTGCAGTTATTCTAGTTTATTTAAAGAATGCAAATCTGTTCTGTAGTGTGCCCTCTAGTGGAAAACTCCAGTAACAAACCTGTGTACTACATATCAAGCACATGAACAATTGAGCCCACAATTCATCTGCTCAGCTACGTGTTGCTATGAGCAACTCAACAGCTCAGTGGTTGAAGGGTTCCTCCACCCTGAGGTGAGGACGGAGGAGGTCACCAATCTGCTGGAGAACAAACACACACGTTGGTAATCTGCTCGACTCCTGCAGCCACGACGACCTGCGCTAACGAGAGCTCCTCAGTCACACGGCACAATGAGTCCACGAGCTCACAGGAAACCATGAATCATTCTCAGTGGATCTTCATCTCCACACACTGAGAGAAACGTCCCAGTTTCCCCGTTCATCTCATAAATGGTTCCTCCTTCATGTTAAATACAACAAACCAAACCTTCCAACTCCCGTTTGAGTGATTAATTACCCTCATATTAAATTTAGCTCCGGAACAATCTGCATATCTTTTTTTAATAACTTGTAATTTAAATTGAAATATCATCTAATAAACCTAAGAGATTTGCCGAGGAGCCTTTTGATCAAAAGCGGTGCTTTTTGCTAATGTGACGGGCTTTTTCTCAAATTGGACCCTTGGGAATCGCAGGGAAATGTGTTATATAAGCGCTGAGTCGCTGACAGATCCTGTAAAGTAATGTGTGAAGCTGAGAGTGGAACAATCAGTCTGAGGGCTCTGATGAAATGGAAAGCACTTGATTTGTGTCGGAGCAGCAGACGTTGCTTTGCTTCCATATTTGACTTCCTGGCACAGACACATTAAACATCAGCACTGAGACGTGGAGGGAAATTTGTTTTTCTTTTTTTGTCGTTTGTCAAAATGTCCAGAAATTGACGCGAAAAAACGACAAAGTGTAAAAACCTCAGACACATGGTGGTGATGCCTTCTTCTGTGCAGCCTCCTGTGTCTTCTCTGGATGATGTTCATCAGACCAAGCAACAGTGGGCGTATCTTAAAAGAATCTCTATTTAAGCGACTTCTGATGAAGAAAAACGTAGAGGAAAAAGTTTGGTTTGCTAAATATCCGCACTAGTGTGAACAGGGAATCAACAGATTAAATATATCTTGAAAAGTGTATAAGTTTATCCTAAAAACCATGACGATTTGGTGCAGACTTTAAGAGACTGTTGGGCCTGGGAGGAGATTTGAGCTCCACTGAGAGACAAAGTTGTAACTTAGATGAAGATCCGACAAATACACACATACATCCTTCTTTTTTCGTGCCACTCTCACTGATGCAGGCGTCTAGGGAATTAATTCTGTCTCAGGAAAAACCAGGATCTCAATTCCCAGGGTTCAAACAAGGCTTTAACCTTCTCTTACTATATCCCTCACACTCCTCTTTTTTTTCCTTCCATCCTTTTCTCCCTCTGGCACCAGAACCCATTAGGAGGCAGACAGCTGACTCTCACGCGTTTCGCTCCTGAAGGTTTATGTGTGTGTACATGAATCTGTGTGTGTGTGTGTGTGTGTGGCGGGAGCAGGGAATTATAGCTCTTAAGTGAACAGATTGAAGGGAGTCAGCCAGGAATCTGCTTGGATCCTCTTTGCTCTTATACATCGATGAGAAGCTGCAGCGTCACACAGAGAGACCTGATCCAGAAACCTGATCCAGAGACCTGATCCAGAAACCTGATCCAGAGACCTGATCCAGAGACCTGATCCAGAAACCAGATCCAGAGACCTGATCCAGAGACCTGATCCAGAAACCTGATCCAGAGACCTGATCCAGAAACCTGCCTCTGCAGAGGAGACCACAGGAATCAGCTTCTGTCCACTCCGTCTCCAGATTCACGACTCTGCTGAAGTCATATGCAAACCTTTGTCTACAATGTTGGTCCGTAAATGTGTATATGTTGTGTATTTATGTGTATATATAGTTTTTATTCCATTCATATTTCTATATTTTCAGTGTTACTTGACTCTTGCTGCTGTAATATTGCAAATTTCCCCACTGTGGAACAAATAAAGGATTATCTTATCTTATCCTAAATACTCTCTATTGATTGATTGTCTGTTTAAAGTGACTT
>NC_083643.1:2568762-2571262 GCF_963576545.1 Limanda limanda | reverse complement strand
CGTCCACACACACTGTCCTCTTCACACTCAGCTCCTCAAAGACCCCTTCCACCTGTTGAGAGAAGAAGACATCAGTGTCACAGAGACTCACTTCATCAGCTGTGAGCCAGTGATGCAGCTCATCCAGTAGAAAGAGCAGCAGGGACTTCAGTCCTGTTCAGAGGTGGAGCAGCTTCCTCTCTGCTTCATGTTCACGTGTTGGAATGAACACGCTAAGAGCTCAGTGTGTGTCCTCTGCATGTCAAAGTGCAGAGTGGACACCTGAGAGGTGGATTTACTGCTGTTACAGGTGAAGACATGTTTCACTGTGTGTTGATGAACATCTGCTTCTGACAAACTGGGACCAGATGAGACAGATGGACCTCAGCAGAGGTTCTGCTCTGTATAAAGAGCTCCTGGTTACCATGGTGATGAGGAGAGGCTTCAGTCCCACTGATCTCAGAGCTGTGACAAAGATCCACCTGATCAGTTCTTCACTGATGAAGTGAGAGGACAAACTGTCTCAGATCAGATGAAGACGACACCGTCTCTGTCCCTCGTGTGAGGCTGTCAGCTGTGGTCCAGCTTGTGTAAGTTACAGCGCCCCCTGGTGGCATCTGGTAAAATATATTACGTGACTACGACATAATAACTGTTGTAGCCCTGATATCTGATCCATCTGGTGGCAAGCAGATTCATCCGGGGTGCATAAGCGTGGGTTTAGTTCAGCGTCCATTGGGCCCTTAAGTGTCCGACTAACATTGAGCTCTGCAGGGGTCACTCCAATAGATTCGTGGACAGCGGTGTTGAGGGCAAACCTGAACTCGGGTAAATATTTGTCCCAGGTTTTATGATCACTCTCCACATAGG
This sequence comes from Limanda limanda, assembly GCF_963576545.1. NCBI lineage: Eukaryota > Metazoa > Chordata > Actinopteri > Pleuronectiformes > Pleuronectidae > Limanda > Limanda limanda. Next base: position 2,570,413 of record NC_083643.1, on the reverse strand, counting down.
AGGCAATCATGGCTTTCAAGTTCCGGTTTACTCTCTCTGTAAGATTGGTTTGTGGATGGTATGGTGTGGTTCTCCTTTGTTTCAGGTCCCATCTGGGGTGCCACTTATTTATGTGACGGCTTAAGTTTATTTTTTCTTTCTGGGGTGCCAGCCAGGGAGAGCCCTGACAATATTTTATTTACATTAATTAACTAAGCCACACAAAGGTTATTCTCACATATAACCAAAAGGAAACTTATCAAAATATGAATGATCCAAAACCAATGATATTACTTTTAACTATACATATTACAAACACACAGGACATGTACAAGTATTGAATCATGGGTCTCTTATTTATTTTCCTCTGAAGAGACGGAAACATAAATTTGTTCCATTCGAAAACAATAAACAACCTCTAACAAAAAGAGTCCACTTCAGGATATGTCCCAGAAAAATAGAAATGTCACAACTCAAATAGTCCACATCCAAAAAGGGATGTCAGTAATGTGCGCATGCGTCAGTCAGTCAGTCAGTCGGCGATCTCAACCGGCAGCGACTCCGCAGTCACCGACCGGCCAGGGCTTACTCAGTCTCTCTCAGAGGTCCGCTCCTTAGTCTCGAGGGTTTCCACTGCCTCTCTTTCACTTCCTCCGCTATAGTGGTCACGCTGTTTTGCCGGCTTCCTCCGCTCTCGACTCGCATCGCACCTCCTGCTTTCTCCTGTCTCTTGCAACTCCTTCTCCACCAATAAATAGGCTTGACGTCGCTCGCTACGTCATCCTCCGGCGACGGCTGTCAAACAACACTCCGGTGGGGGGGGGGGAGTCTCTCGATCCGTTACAGTGTGAACGAGATAAATAACTCGAGGCCTAGAAATCTGAATCTGTTGTTTACTAACAAGACGAGTGGAAGACAAGAAGACACACACTGTCTCACTGTCTCTGAGGACACACACTGTCTCACTGTCTCTGAGGACACACACTGTCTCACTGTCTCAGAGGACACACACTGTCTCACTGTCTCTGAGGACACACACTGTCTCACTGTCTCTGAGGACACACACTGTCTCACTGTCTGTGAGGACACACTCTGTCTCTGAGGACACACACTGTCTCACTGTCTCTGAGGACACACACTGTCTCTGAGGACACACACATGGACCTGTCTCCAGGAAGCTGACTGAGGTCATCTGGTGTTTTGGGGACAGGATGAGTCTGGAGACATTGAGATGTTCTGGGTGAGTTAGAGATCAACTGAACCAACCAGACGTAGATTTAAACTTCTCTTATCCGTCCCTTTAAGGAGAGTGTGCACCACACAACAGTGTAGAGTCACTGTGGTCAGTGGGCGGAGCTTTTATACGGGTTGATCTCCAACTTAACCTGGAGCAGGTTAGCCGTTCATCAGAAGTTACCATGGTGATTTACCTCGTTAAGAAGTGGACGAGCTTCGTAGGACTGAAAAAACTAAACCTGAAGTTCACCTGATAACCACAAATCCTGCTTGGTAGCACAGACCCTGGATCTGTGATACTGACTGTGTTTAGTAAAATACTGATGAAAGCAGCGTGGACTGACTCCGCCCATCTACTGACCTCAGAGTCTCCAGTCGACAGGTTGGACTCTGCTTTAGATCAAGCAGCTCCTTCACTCCTGAGTCCTGCAGGTCG
>NC_083643.1:2548762-2563762 GCF_963576545.1 Limanda limanda | reverse complement strand
TTCTCCATGGTTCTCTTCAGGAGGTCATCCAGGGAGAAGGTACTGTCTGTGTCCTCACATGTTCCCAAGAAGTTGTTGAGTTCTCTTGTGTTCCTCTCGGTGTAACAGTGGAACATGTAGACTGCAGCCAGGAACTCCTGAACGCTCAGATGAACAAAGCAGTAGACTGATTTCTGGAAGATCACACACTCTCTTCTGAAGATCTCAGTACAAACTCCTGAGTACACCGAGGCCTCTGTGACATTAAGACCACACCGCTCCAGGTCTTCTTGGTAGAACATGATGTTTCCTTCCTCCAGATGTTGAAGTGCCAGCCTCCCCAGCTTCAGGAGAACATCCCTGTCAGCCTCTGTCAGCTGCTGTGGACTCGTCTCATGTCCCTCACCGTACTTGTTGTTCTTCCTCTTTGTCTGAACCAGCAGGAAGTGTGAGTACAGGTCAGTCAGGGTCTTGGGCAGCTCTCCTCTCTGGTCTGTGGTCAACATGTGCTCCAGAACTGTAGCACTGATCCAGCAGAAGACTGGGATTTGACACATGATGTGGAGGCTCCTGGACGTCTTGATGTGTGAGATGATTCTGCTGCACAGCTCTTCATCACTGAATCTCCTCCTGAAGTACTCCTCCTTCTGGGCGTCAGTGAAGCCTCGTACTTCTGTGACCCTGTCGACACATGCAGGAGGGATCTGATTGGCCGCCGCAGGTCTGGAGGTTATCCAGACGAGAGCCGAGGGAAGCAGATTCCCCCGGATGAGGTTTGTCAGCAGCACGTTGACTGATGACCTCTGTGTGACCTCAGACACAAGCTCCCTGTGGTTGAAGTCCAGAGAAGGTCTGCTTTCATCCAGCCCGTCAAAGATGAACAAAGGTTTACAGACAGCGAGCGTCTCTGCCGTGAGCTTCTGTAACGCCGGATGGAAAACACGGAGCAGCGTGAGGAGACTGTGCTGCTGGTCCTTCACCAGGTTCAGCTCCCTGAACGAAAGCACAGTCAGCAGACCCACATCCTGGTTCTCTAAACCCTCTGCCCAGTCCAGAGTGAACTTCTGCACCGAGAAGGTTTTTCCAACGCCAGCGACGCCGTTGGTCAGGACGACTCTGATGCGTCTCTGCTGGTCAGTGGAGGCTTTAAAGATGTCGTGGCACCTGATGGGAGTGTCGTGGAGGATCTTCATCTTGGAAGCCGTCTCAAGCTGCCTCACCTCATGTTGAGTATTAACCTCTTCACTCTGTCCCTCTGTGATGTAGAGCTCAGTGTAGATCCTGTTGAGGAGGGTTCTACTTCCTGTTGCATCACTTCCTTCAGTCACATGTTCACATCTCCTCCTCACACTGAGCTGATATTCATCTAAAACCTCCTGCAGACCACGATCTGCTGAAAGACAAGAAACAATGTCAGAGACAGAGAATCTGAGAATCTGCTGATTGTTTTTAATCAGATACAGAAAAACTACAGAAAATAAAAAGCTTTTTAACTTTGTGCTTTTCTAACGATGTTAAATGTTGATGCTGTGTGAAGGAACAAAATAAAACCACATGTGCTGATGTCAGAAGTGAAGACATCAGCAGACACATGTACAGTGCTGCTCTGACCGGCTGTCTGAGCTCCAGCTCCTGTTCTGGATCTTTGTCCACACTGGGGACAGGAGGAGTCTCCTGAAGAACCAGACTGGTCCCAGTATGAGGTGATGCACTGTCTGCAGAACCAGTGTCCACAGCTGGTGGAGACTGGATCCTTCAGGACGTCCTGACACGAAGCACAGCAGGACGACTGCTCCTCCTCAGAGACATGACTCCTCTTCCTCTCCCTGTGAAGACATGTCCTGATAACTCACATGTCACAGTTACAGGTTGTCATTACTTCTGTCAAGGAGGTTTTGTTTTCACGAGTATGTTTGTGTGTTGGTTGGTTCGTTAGTGGGATTATAAAAAACAACAGATTACCAGTAAACTTGGTGGAAGGTTGTGGTCTGTGAACCACATCGGGGGGGGGGGGTCCTCTTTCACAGACATGTTCAGAGGACTGATGTTTACCAGTGTGTGGAATTTGGTGCAGATCCAAATCAAAACGAGTCTCTAGTGGATTTCATAGTTGTTTCATAAGGAGCGTGTTGGTTCTTGGTGGAGGTCTGAGCTCTTTGAGTGATTCTGAGAGATTAGTCACCAACTTCAATGAAGCTGTGTCCTAATGCAGGGGCCACACTAGAGGAAACTAGATCCTCTTCAGAGCAGGTCACAGTAGAAACAGTCTCTTACTCTGTGTGTGAGGATCCAGGTTCATTACTGAAGTGTGGAGGAAGACTCATGGACCAGTCACTCTTCAGAGACAGACAGCTGGACCCTGGAGACTCTGCTCTCAGTCTCTGGTCCTGACCTCTGCAAACACAAACATGTTTTTATTCAGAACACATCATTCACTGGTTCATTCTGTGAGGATTCAGTTTGGAGCTTCACATGTTTGTAGCAGGTCTCTTACTTTGTGTGTGAGAGTCCAACTTGCTCTGACGTGTCCTCGTCCATGTTGCACCGGGCCGGCTGCGGCTCAGTTGTGGTTCAGGCCGCGCTGCTCTTCTAGATATTCAAGGTCTAACCAGTTTCAATGTTTATCTTTTGAAAACGTCACTACAGTGTGTGTGTGTGTGTGAGTGTGTGTGTGTGTATGTGTGTGTGTGTGTGTGTGTGTGAGTGTGTGTGTGTGTGTGTGTGTGTGACGGTGACATCTGTCACCAGGTGTGAACTAACAAACTTAGAGTCATGTGATCAGCAGACGGATGTTAACAGCAGGTGTGAGAGTGAGACAGTGAAACTTTCAGAAAGTTGTGTTCTCACTCACCTGCTCACTTTCCTTCCTTCTGCTCGTCCAGGTGAAAATGGAGTCTGACTGCTCCCTGTTCTCAGGCTCCTCCTCCTCCCTGTGGAACCAGTTCACTCTTGAAACCAGTTCAAAGTCCAGTTCATACCCATGAGGATGAACTGGTTCACAGTTCATGTTTTATTGTGATGTTATGATGTAGATAACAAACTTAGGATCATGTATTTAGTTACTAATGGACGTTGTGGGAGCATGAATCCAGATCTTTCACACTGAGTCCTGACTGGGAGCGTCTCCTGGGACTGAGCCGTACAATGTGATTCATCATGATGTTTAAATGAGCCTCAGAAACTCTGGAGTCAAACACGTCTTCATCATGTGAACACGATGAAGACGTGTTTCCTTGCGCTCGGTCTGATCCGTCATGTCACGTCAGGTCACATTTATACAGTCCAGTCACAGGGTTGGTTTATAGATCTACAGAAACACAGCTGCATTGTGATGCATCATTTGATCGTTGTGTATTTCAAAAACTTGACCAAAGCCTTGATCATCTTTTCATTGGATTTATTTGACATGTAAGTTGTCATTTAGAGTTTTATTCACATACAGTATAAAACAAGTTGATCTCAAAGCTTATTGGAGAACCCTGTGCATGTTTAATGAAGAGAGAGAGGGAGAGAGATACAGACAGACAGGCAGACAGACAGGCAGACAGACAGACAGACAGACAGACAGACAGACAGACAGACAGACAGACAGACAGACAGACAGACAGACAGACAGACAGACAGACAGACAGACAGACAGACAGACAGACAGACAGTCAGTTAAAGGCAGTTTTACTGTTCTACAAATTAGACAAGTTCAATAGTTTTGTTTCATTTAAAATCGTAATTATTGAAATGAAAGGTAGATCTTAAGTTGAGCTACGTGACAGTCTGGTGAGGTATATATTATTAGTGTAATGCTGCTTATACTTCCACTCTGTCACAAAACAGTAAACAAAAATGTGTGTGTACTGTGTTGTCAGCTTTATAGAGATTATGTAAGTCACTCTTGATTATTATGCACAAAATTGATTTATCTCATTTAACATTTTTTAGCATAATGCCAAGAAAAGAGAGACTCCAAAAGCAGAAGGACAGGGAACTGAAGCAAGCAGCTCAGGGTAGCAGCTCTCTCTTTTATATTGGATCAGGCCATTAACTAGTAAAACAAAAGAGGGAGAATCAGTAGTTTTTATTTATTTATTATTATTGTAAATAATTTTGGCGATGGTTGCCCTTTTTTTTTGGTTTGAGCACCTGCCCCCCAAAATGTCTGTGCACGTGCCTGCGTCTGACACACATCACGAGTTTGAAAAACACTTTATTAATCCCATGATTTGTGATTGAAATGAGTTACAAGTGATATCGAATTTGCGTCTGTCTTGAATTCCTCCAGAAATCAAATTTCTGTGAATGTTGATCAGGAGAAATTTGATTTAACAGGATCTTGTTTGAAGAGACCCGAGGCAATCAGGCCCCCCCTACCTCTCGCCTCCTCCAGCCGAGCATTACATCTGAACACTGGGAGGGAGAAAATGTGCAATTGCTTTCACATCATCTCATCGAAGAGGAAAATTGGTGCTGCCAAAGTGCAAAAGGAAAATCCAGTCCTCGTCTTGTCGGAAACTCGAAGCGAGAGCGGAGGTCGCAGCAACGAGACAGATAATCAATCACAGGTTGGAAATATGAAAGAGAGACGAATGCATATCTGATTTAACAAATGATGAGAACAGAAAGTGAATCTGAGGAGGCTGCAGAACAAAGTGGACGTGATGTGACACGATTCTGACAGCCGGTGAAATACTGTCATTAGCAGCACGATCCTGCAGATTACAGCTGTTCCACTTGTTTACGTTGGGAAAAGCTTTGTTATCATCCTCATGCTTTGGCTCATTTAGACACTAGATCTATATGAAATGGATAAACTGCAGCCGCTGGTTTCTGGCAGTGAGCTGAGCTAAATTTGATTAGTAAATGTATCTGTATTTTGAGATTAAACCGAGTTGAACCAAGTCAGTGGATGTGACGCCACAGAAAGAAGAAACCTGAGTGTTCACTCATCTTTACGGCTCATTCATATTGTCCTGACGTGAATTCAAAGTAGAAAAATGCACAAAAGTATTTATGTTTACGTTTTTAACGCTTTAACGTTCATGTTTTAAATGTGACCTGCGCCCTGAGACAAAGCATTTTGCTCCATGTTTGCTGCAACATGAGTTATTAAAGTGACAAATCAAGATGAATCTGAATATTCAATTAATATTAACGATAATGTCCAGTTGTTTGACGATAGCTTCCCATAATTTGTAAAAAAACACTATTGTCTCATGTCTGATAGAAAAAAAATTTAAACTGATTTTCTCATATTTAGACTTAATTGATTGACTGTAGGTGACATCAGCGAGCATAAAAACACAAAAGGTCCTGACCAGAGCCGTCAGAGGTTATAGGACAATGAGTCCTGGAAGTACCCAGAATGCAGTGCGACATGACGTGACTTGCTTCCTCAAGCGTTTATATTTCATATCCCTGCAGTTTATAGAGAGCTGCACTTTACTTCCTGACAGGAAACAAATCGACCGAACCAGTCGTCTGCTCTGATCCACCGAAATCTATCGGCTCCGACACACCAGCACATTAAAAACTGTAGGTCACGGATTTTATTGACTCGGTCCTTCAAACGGGTGAGCTGCCTGTGACCTGTGGTAAATCTTGGCAAGTGTGTGTGTGTGTGTGTGTCTGTGTGTGTGTGTGTGTGTGTGTTTTTGTGTGTGTGTGTGTGTGTGTGTGTGTGTGTGCGTGTCTGTGTTTGTGTTGCACTCATCCCCAAGGGACAGAGAACTGCTGGTGCTGTAATTATAAGACGATACTAATTCATTATAATGACAGGGAACTAATTAGATTTGAATAAATTACAACACGTGTATATGAATTTGCAAGTGTTTGGAATATTTATGACTTGTTCAGGCTGCAAACGTCAAAATAATAGACAGTAAAAATCTAATAATTAATAAAAAGAGGCACAGGATGGAAAACAACAATATCACCAGAAAATGTCAAAACCACAGAACACATGTACTCATCTTCAAGTGTGGAAGTAAAAGAAAATAATGAAACTGACTGAAATTATATAAAATAAACCTGGAATGAACGTGTTATATAAAAATAAATTGGCACATCTCCTGTTTGCTCACACCTTCCAAGTAGAAGCTGTGACAGTAAATCGTCTCTTTCTCCAAACTCTGAACTCTCTGACAGTGAAAAATCAAAACTGGCTCCTCTCCTCCTGTGAATGACTGAAATAAACGACGTGAGCAACATTATCAGGACGACCCTCCGTCTCCTCCGTCCTTGTAATCACAGCATCTGCAATAACGGTAAAATTGCTCTGAACCTCTATTCTTCTCTTTCTCATCAAAGCTACATGGAAGATCGGCTGCAGCCATGTGATCAATGACGAGATGCATCCAGCTGCAGCAGAATCGAACCGTGATCCGTTTACAGGCTGAATGATCGCTGTGGGTAACAGGGCATCGATCTGTGCGGCTGAGGGAGCAGCACCAGTGTCGACCCACCACGACGCCAACCGGCGGTTTGAGACCTGCTGCCTTGAAGCCTCCAGTCCGACATCTTGGTCTATTTAAACCTGTAGTGACCATATTTGGAGGAGAGACCTCAAGGACACTGACACCTGCATTGGACAGTACCAGCTGTCAATCACATTGTGGTATCCATCCACCCCCAAAACATACAACATTACACACGGTGCTTTATCGTCTATTGACTTTGACCTTCACACAAAAATATGATTTGTAATAAGAAGCAAGAATGAGACTTAAATATTTCTGCATCCCACAGGCAGAAGAACAAGAATCATCGTTCTGTTATTTGGACTGTGACAGACAAAATGATTATTTAACACCTAACCTCTGTTTTCCATTTCTGCCTCTACCAACACAAACACAGATGCTGGAATGATGATTCACAAATCCAGTTTTGACAAGGAGCTAAATTTTCAATAGAAAGATGTCGTCCTGTTCTGAAAACCTGAGCAGAACCTTGATCAGCAGAGAGGAGGTCGATGCCCAACAACAGCAGACGTCAACAATTCAAACTCAAGAGCAGAGATACAAAACATCCGTGTTTATCACCGGGAGCGAAATCTGTTGAACTGCACAGATGTGAATAATAAATCTCTCCTGCAGCAGGAATCCAATAAAATATGATCTTTTCATTTATATCACATAGGAAGAAAAATCACAGATCACATCCTCAGTCGATGGTTGGAGAATCAACATCTGTCTGTTTGAGGTTTGCAGGAGAACATTTTATTAAATTAAATAAACAGACTCACAGTCCTGACAGAAACAAAGAGAAACCACAGAGACTCAATACACAAGAGAGGCGGCGATAACTGAACACAGGTGAGACCCATGAGGAGAAGTGCAGATGATCTCAAGGAAACAGGTCAAAGACAGGAAGTAGCCAAGGTAAGAAGTTTCAAAATAAAACAGAAGATGAATAACAAAGGGTAAACAAAAACAAATCCCAAACATTAAAAAGTCCAAACACAAAAAGTCCCGACCTAAAGGTTTGATGAATCCACCCCCGACGTGCTCCATCACACAACAAACTGCCCCTCCTGCAAACACCCGAACCCTAACCCATCCTCGATGTTCATTGAGCATGAACATTGCGCCCTCTGGTGGATTCAAAAACTCTAAACTGTGGCGATGACGTTTGACTTCAGGAAACTGTGGATTCAACCTCCTGAACTTCTTCACCGAGCTCCCTCAGGATGTGGTGACTCTTCAAATCGTCTCCAAAGCTCAGACCAGATGGATACGACTCAAATCAGAAGCATGGATTCACAATCTCATTCTCTCCGTCCACCACTTAACATCACCAAACCTTTTCATTCATATTAAGTTGGTTCAAATCCTGATTGTCTTACTAAAGGAATCGTAGGTTGTAGGATTTACTTAATAAGACTGAGTGAGAACTACTTTACAAGATCCCAGAAAATTGCAACCTCCGTTTGTTAAAGTTCAGCCTGTGTATCTGTTACTAAACCACACACTTTCACATTTACACATTTTTCTGTCGGCTTTAAACTCTTATTGAGCTGTAACACGTGAACATCGTCCATCACTTGTTAAATATAAAGTCGAGCAGACGGTCTCGGCTCCGTCTTGTCAGATTCTATCACAGTTCCACGTCAAGGTCGCTCAGTGCAGGATTAACACGTCTCATACAAACTGCAGGAAGTCAAGTGAAGCAGCTTTTTCCACCTTAAACAACTTAGAAAAACAACCTTTTATAAGAATCTAACATTTATGGTCCTTCTTTAATTCATTTGTTCATTCTTTTCATCGTCATCTCTCATCTTTTTTTTTTTTTTAACTTTCTTTCATTATCTCAATATGTTCAGCTTCTAACTAATTGTTTCTTATGAATAACTTAAAGCTGCACATTATATTATGAAAGCATCGATATAAACAAAGTGTATTATCATTTTAATGAAAGGCAGTTTACATGTTCTCCACAGGCCTGAGGGGCTTTTCTCCAGCTTCCTCCCACAGTCCAGAGACGAGGACGTCAGGTTAATTAAAGCCTGTGTAGGAGAGAGTGTGAGTGTGATCTGCTGTTTGTCTTCACATCTCAACCCGGTGATGTCCATCTTGTTTCTGGCCAACTGCACATAAATAATCCAGATAAATCTTTATGGTGTTCATTTATTCCCAAATTCAAGAGCACAAACCCAAACTCAGGAGGCAGCGTTTCTATGCAAGTGCAGAGAACGTCACTTGAGCGTTTCTGTTCCACGTGCACAACTGTCGCTCTGTGTTTACTCTTTGACTTCATACAGGAAAGCGTGTGCTCATCTGGGCCTTGAGCTTGTGGGACCTCAGATGTGCACAAGCAGCAGAAACACTCACTCACTCACTCCATCCTCTGCGCTTGTGGAAACATGGAATTGTGGGTATTCAAGATGTGAATACTGTTCACAAGTCTGAGGATGAGTCAGTTAAACAAATCTATTCACGGGACGATGTGCAGATTTATCTATTTTTATATTTTAATTCTCCTCCAGAACTTATTTCATCACCTGTTATTTTATTTAACCTGTTCCTGAAACTTTCTTTTGGTTCTTGATACAAACACGGAGACGGTTTAATCAGCCGAGACGCTGTCGTCCTTCAGACTCTGCACACTCAGGGCCTCACTAATGTTTTCAGTTATTGTGACTGATGGGGACTTTTCATTCCTTCATCTTCATCATTTTATATAGTTCACACAGTCTGCTGACCTCGGCAGATTCTCAGCATGACTCAGCAGCAGCAGACGATTAATACGACCGTCGGAAACAAGTGTTTGTGGAGCAGAGTCGTAAAATCACAGTTAACTACACACACTGCTGCTCAGTGTTGTGTTGTTTAACTACTATATTCAGCTATATACAACATTTTTCATTATACTTTTTAATGATATCTTTTTAGGTAGAAATAAATTACATCAATATACTTCTATCTCTCCGTCTACCTATCTATCTATCTATTCTTCTGTATTCTCAACACACACACCCACACTCCCTCTCTCTCTCTCTCTCTGGCTTTGTGTTAACTTCAGCGTTGTCCTTGACTGGATTTATATTGTGGGTGTGATCCTGACTCAGAGTTATTGTACAGAGAGATGGATGAGAGGAGGCAGAACTTCATCTGAACCCGTCCACGTCTGGATCAGCTCCAGCTGCTGCTTGTCACAGAGAGACTTCAGCTGCAGGACGAGCTGCTAAAGAACTAATCTGTTTATCCATCTATCGGTAAATAAATCATACATCTGCTCTAATTATACATCCTGCTTTAAGTTAGTGAAACACTTCAAGACACAGGGCCGAACTAATTGTCTGTTGCTATGAGTGCCACAGTCCCGATCTTCGTGTGTGCAGGGCGATTAGCCACCAAGCTAGCTAACTAATGGCAGTAATGGTGTTAGCTTAATTTCGTGCGTTGAAAGTTTCTTTGTGGTGGTGGTGGTGGGGGGGCAGGGATTGAATGAGGAGAAAATACCGGGCCACAAAAACAACCTGTTAATATATCTGTTCCAGCCAATTCGCCAACAGTGTGAATGTGTAGCTTTAGCTAACTAGCTCCCGCGGATTTTTGTTCCTATTTAAAATAGATTTTGCTTGTTCACAATGGTAACAGATAAGGATATGACCCTATCATAAGACAAATCAATAATCTATAGATCTGATAAATCAAGCAGGTTTACTTAAGTTTTCTTGCAACTCTATATTTGCCCCTGTAAATGTAAATTCTTTAATTAGCACCACTAAGAAAGCATTTGAAAAATATCATTAATATTGACAGTTCATAGTATTAAATCAAATCAAAGTTTATTGTCACATGCACCAATGACAGCATCATCAGAGAAGTGACATTCTTGTGACCTGGCAGGCAACATCAACTTAGTAGATGGGTTTTACAAAATAAAAAAATAACATACCATCTAACATATAACATATAACATAACAAAATGAAGCATCAGTTTACCGGTTGAAGGAGTGGGGAATATTTCATTTTAAAAATATGAATATATATGTAGTTAATACGTAGTAAGTGTGACCTGTGATCGTGTAACCTGGCAGGCAACATCTACTTAGTAGACGGGTTTAACAAAATAAAAAAATAACATACCATATAACATATAACATAGCAAAATTAAGCATCAGTTTACCGGTTGAAGGAGTGGGGAATATTACATTTTAAAAATATGAATATATATGTAGTAAGTACGTAGTAAGTGTGACCTGTGATCTTGTGACCTGGCAGGCAACATCCACGCAGTAGACGGGCTTTACAGAATAAAAAAATTACATACCATATGTTACGGACCTATAAGAAATGGCTCGTGAGGCCCGGAACACATCAAATAAACGAATCAGAAACAACTGTTGCCACTAAATAATAACAAATGTTTATTGGTTGAAACAAACAAATATTTAGAAAGGCAACAAACCAAAAGGGTTGGAGGTTCCCGGCCAAAACAAACAAAAGAGAGGGGAACACTGAGCCAGCCATCGGCCGTCGAAGTCAGTGTTCACCCCCGAACTAAGTCTGCCTAAATAACCCACTACCTAAATGAAAGAAAAAGGTTATCCGAAAACAGGACTACCGGGAACCCCCGAACCAACTACCAACATAACAAAAGCTCAAAAGGACTTCTGGCATGGGGGAAACCGGAGCCTCGGTCTCCTCACCCGTTCACCTGCATGGAAGAATAGAGAGCGAGAAAGAAATTCACAGCCTCCTTAAGTCAGCTCCAGCTGACGAGGTGATGAGTCTCACCTGAGGACTGGCTGCGTGGAGAGAGAGAGAAAGGTGGAGAGAGGCACAAACACACAAACATTCTCACACAGAGCCCCACCTCCTGGCCACACGTAACACCATATAACATATTACGTCTAACATATAACATAGCAAAATGAAGCAGCAGTTTACCGGGTGAAAGAGTGGGGAATATTAAATTAAATAATATGAATAAATGTGTAGTAACTAAGTGTATTTTTATGGGTGGTGGAGCAGAATGTACACGGTAACTGTTCAGTGGGTCAGCGTTGCTGATTCAAAAGCCTTACGGCCTGGGGGAAGAAGCTGTTTTTGAGTCTGGTGGTCTGGTAGTCCTTATTCTTTCAATCGCCACCATTTAGAGTTCTTCTTTATTTGATACTTCAGGGTGTTTGAAGCACATTACTTAAACAGCAAAGGTAGCATTGTAGTGAGAGCAAAGACCTTTGCTAAAATACATTTCAGTACATTGTGTTTTCCCATTAACGGTGGTGTCTTCTTCCTCTGACAGTGTTAATCAAGATGGAGGAGGTTCTGGAAAATGAAGTGGCTATGGCAGAACAGCACGAAAATGGGATCCCCTTGAAGAAACTGACCCAATACTACCAGCAGGCTTGGGTTTGAACATTCCAAAAACATCAATTAACATGATATTATTTCAATGCATTTGAATAGTCTCACTTGAAATAATCAGCAGTAACAAACTCAAGTTTGTACACGGTAATTATCAGCCATTCTAAAACCAATCCATGTTTTGTTTGTGTAACAGAGATAAGAATGGACTGTACTTATTTTTGTTTATAATTTGTAGTTGTGTGAATTTTATTATGTTATTTTATTTTGTTAACCCTTCTTGACTTGACTTGATGTCACTGTGTACCACTTTTTGTGCTCCCCGAGTGTGTTACTTCCTGTCAGTTTTTTTTTTTCCCTCAGTTCAACTTTTTCATCACAGAGGACTGTTATATGGAGCTGAAGGACTCACAGTGACATTTACTCCATCTCTGCAGGTGAATAAAGCAACAAATACCAAGTCCTGAGTTGAGTGTTTCAAGTCTGTTACATCAGCTTTATAGAGATTATGTAAATCACTCTTGATTATTATGCACAACATTGATTTATCTCATTTACAAAATTTGCAGCATAATGCCAAGAAAAGACAGACTCCAAAAGCAGAAGGACAGGGAACTGCAGCAAGCAGCTCAGGGTAGCAGCTCTCTTTTATATTGGATCAGGCCATCAACTAGTAAAACAAAAGAGGGAGAATCAGTAAGTTTTTATTTATTTATTATTATTATTTTCATAAATAATTTTAGCGATGGGTGCCATTTTTTTTTGGTTTGAGCACCTTGCCCCCAAAATGTCTGTGCACGTGCCTGGGTAGAGGCCTTGGGTGTCTACCTGAGAGGGGGGGGGCACAGCCCGCGGCTTGCCTTGCAGGCTTTTGCATTGTTGTGCCCAGTCCCTGAATTTTTCCTCTTTTGTGTCATTTTAAACATTTCTTCATCACTCATGTCATCATCCATCTCAGTTTCATCTATTTCGATTGGCTCTGGCTGGCTGTCGGGTTTTTTCCTTGCCTGCTCAGAGTAACTGTTTGCAGGGGGGGTTCCCCCCTCGACTCCCACCTCCGGGAGCGGACTCTCCGGGGCTTCGGAGGCTGCCTCAGTCTCCGGCACCCCCCCCCCTCCACCAGAGGAGCGGGAGGCTCTGTAGTCGGAGCCCCACCGACAGCAGCCTCGGGCTGGGTTGCTCTCGGAAGCTCCCCGCCAGTGGCAGCGGGGGCCGGAGCTGCCGCTGCCGCAAAACACTTCATAGTTTCAGATGACACAAACAACATATAATTAAACCCCTCAACCTTAACAGGAAAGACATGTTCATCTCCCTGCTGTTATCTTTGAGGACCATGAACACTTGTCTCCGGTGACTCACCACGTGCCTCAGTTTGGGGGATTTGCTCCCAAGAGACACCATTTTTATACCGGACACAATCTGGCCGTACCGGGACAGTTCTTTGGCCAGAGTATCGTTTTTAATGAAGGGGGGTGCATTAGATATTATCACCCTCGTGGCTGGGTTAACGAGTGGGAGAACAGGGTTAAAAGTCCCGTGGATCACCACTCCTCTCTCCAACACCTCGCTCACCTTTGCCGTGTTATCTAAAAACATGACAATGGCTCCGTTCATCCGGGAGGCCGACCTGACCGAGTCACAGCCGACCACCCCCCCCACAGCCAGCGCAGCCTCTGCCACACTGCATGCCACTGCGGGGATCAGTTTGATGGCATGCCGCTGCCGCTGCCACAGGCTTGCTGCCTGTTAGCACACACTCACAAACTCACACACTCACACACACACTCGGCAAACTAATCTAAACAAAAAAAAACACAACTAGAGAACTAAAGACAAAACAGATAAACATACTCCTAAATGATAAAGCTCAGTAAAGTTAGTCTTAAACCCACAATATCTTTCACACTCACACACAGCTCTCAGCTCCACGCTCACTCCCCCATGACAGAGAGAGAGAGAGAGAGAGAGAGAGAGAGAGAGAGAGAGAGAGAGAGAGAGAGAGAGAGAGAAGAGAGAGAGAGAGAGAGAGAGAGAGAGAAAGAGAGACGTTTAAGTTCACTTTTATTTAAATAATTTCATGAATTAAACGTAATAAATAACACTTCAATCATATCATATTTTACACAAGAAAACTACATGTCCCCCCCCCCCCCCCCCCCCCCACTGAGATGTAGAAGCTTCCAGGTTCCTGGTCAGGCTGTAGAAGGCGTGTTCTATTATCTCGTGAGTTGCTACCAAGCCTTTAAAACACTTCACCACATCTGTCCAGCCTACATCCAACATCTGGTTCTTCCTGCTCTTCCAGGTGGCCAGTTTCACTATACCATACAGGAAGTTAACCAGGACGATCGTTTCTCTGTTTCTTTGTTTGTATTTAGGCCCAAAGACAAACAAAGGGAGAGAAAAGTTCTCCCCCAGAGCCTCCACCCACTGCTGCAGGAGTCTGAATAAACCCTCTAGTCGGGGACAAGTCACCACTAGGGGCACTAGAGTCTCCCTGTCACCACAGAAATCACATCCCTCCCCCAGAGAGAGAGAGAGAGAGAGAGAGAGAGAGAGTGTGTGTATGTTTGGGAGAGAGAGAGTGTGTGTGTGTGTGTGTGTGTGTGTGTGAGTGTAAGTGTGTTGGAGAGAGAGAGAGTGTGCGTGTGTAAGTTTGTTGGAGAGAGAGAGAGTGTGTGTGTGTGAGAAAGAGAGAGAAAGAGAGAGAAAGAGACAGAGAGAGAGAGAGAGTGTGTGCGTGTGTGAGTGTAAGTGTCCGGGAGAGAGAGACTTTTGACTTTTTAAGTTCACTTTTATTTAGATCATTTAATGAATTAAACGTAATAAATAACACTTCAATCATATCATATTTTACAAAAGAAAACTACATGTCACACACCCACACAGAATTTAAAAATGAAGGATCGGTGAACCGTCCTCTAGTGAACATAGAACCTGCCCCCCCCCCTGCCCCCCCCCCCCCCCACTAAAATAAACACAATCGGTGCAGGAAGGTTGCTGGTTTGAATCCGGTTCAGATGGGTCTTCCTGTGTGGAGTCTGCATGTTCTCCACGTCTTTTCTCCAGGTGCTCCAGCTTCATCTCACAAACACATGCAGATTAGGGGTTGTGTAGATTGGAGACTACACACAAGCTGCTGCTGCTTCAGCCTCTGGATCCTCAGGACACAGCTCAGCCTCCGTCCACACACACTGTCCTCTTCACACTCAGCTCC
>NC_083643.1:2501262-2543762 GCF_963576545.1 Limanda limanda | reverse complement strand
CTGTGACATTAAGACCACACCGATCCAGGTCGTCTTGGTAGAACATGATGTTTCCTTCCTCCAGATGTTTAAGTGCCAGCCTCCCCAGCTTCAGGAGAACGTCCCTGTCAGCCTTCGTCAGCTGCTGTGGACTCGTCTCATGTCCCTCACCATACTTGTTGTTCTTCCTCTTTGTCTGAACCAGCAGGAAGTGTGAGTACAGGTCAGTCAGGGTCTTTGGCAGCTCTCCTCTCTGGTCTGTGGTCAACATGTGCTCCAGAACTGTAGCACTGATCCAGCAGAAGACTGGGATTTGACACATGATGTGGAGGCTCCTGGACGTCTTGATGTGTGAGATGATTCTGCTGCTCAGCTCTTCATCACTGAATCTCCTCCTGAAGTACTCCTCCTTCTGGGCGTCAGTGAAGCCTCGTACTTCTGTGACCCTGTCAACACATGCAGGAGGGATCTGATTGGCCGCTGCAGGTCTGGAGGTTATCCAGACAAGAGCAGAGGGAAGCAGATTCCCCCGGATGAGGTTTGTCAGCAGCACGTTGACTGATGACCTCTGTGTGACCTCAGACACAAGCTCCCTGTGGTTGAAGTCCAGAGAAGGTCTGCTTTCATCCAGGCCGTCAAAGATGAACAAAGGTTTACAGACAGCGAGCGTCTCTGCCGTGAGCTTCTGTAACGCTGGATGGAAAACACGGAGCAGCGTGAGGAGACTGTGCTGCTGGTCCTTCACCAGGTTCAGCTCCCTGAACGAAAGCACAGTCAGCAGACCCACATCCTGGTTTTCTAAACCCTCTGCCCAGTCCAGAGTGAACTTCTGCACCGAGAAGGTTTTTCCAACGCCAGCGACGCCGTTGGTCAGGACGACTCTGATGCTGCTCTGCTGGTCAGTGGAGGCTTTAAAGATGTCGTGGCACCTGATGGGAGTGTCGTGGAGGATCTTCTTCTTGGAAGCCGTCTCAAGCTGCCTCACCTCATGTTGAGTATTAACCTCTTCACTCTGTCCCTCTGTGATGTAGAGCTCAGTGTAGATCCTGTTGAGGAGGGTTCTACTTCCTGTTGCATCACTTCCTTCAGTCACATGTTCACATCTCCTCCTCACACTGAGCTGATGTTCATCTAAAACCTCCTGCAGACCACGATCTGCTGAAAGACAAGAAACAATGTCAGAGACAGAGAATCTGAGAATTTGCTGATTGTTTTCATCAGATACAGAAAAACTACAGAAAATAAAAGCTTTTTAACGTTGTGTTTTTCTAACGATGTTAAATGTTGATGCTGTATGAAGGAACAAAATAAAACCACATGTGCTGATGTCAGAAGTGAAGACATCAGCAGACACATGTACAGTGCTGCTCTGACCGGCTGTCTGAGCTCCAGCTCCTGTTCTGGATCTTTGTCCACACTGGGGACAGGAGGAGTCTCCTGAAGAACCAGACTGGTCCCAGTATGAGGTGATGCACTGTCTGCAGAACCAGTGTCCACAGCTGGTGGAGACTGGATCCTTCAGGACGTCCTGACACGAAGCACAGCAGGACGACTGCTCCCCCTCAGGAACATGACTCCTCTTCCTCTCCCTGTGAAGACATGTCCTGATAACTCACATGTCACAGTCACAGGTTGTCATCACTTCTGTCAAAGAGGTTTTGTTTTCACCCAGTATGTTTGTGTGTTGGTTGGTTCGTTAGTGGGATTATAAAAAACCACAGATTACCAGTAAACTTGGTGGAAGGTTGTGGTCTGTGAACCAGATCGTGGGGGGGGGGGTTCCTCTTTCACAGACATGTTCAGAGGACTGATGTTCACCAGTGTGTGGAATTTGGTGCAGATCCAAATCAAACTGAGTCTCTAGTGGATTTCAAAGTGGTTTCATAAGGAGCGTGTTGGTTCTTGGTGGAGGTCTGAGCTCTTTGAGTGATTCTGAGAGATTAGTCACCAACTTCAATGAAGCTGTGTCCTAATGCAGGGGCCACACTAGAGGAAACTAGATCCTCTTCAGAGCAGGTCACAGTAGAAACAGTCTCTTACTCTGTTTGTGAGGGTCCAGGTTCATTACTGAAGAATATAGGAGGTTCCATGGACATGTCACTCTTCAGAGACAGACAGCTGGACCCTGGAGACTCTGCTCTCAGTCTGTGGTCCTGACCTCTGCAAACACAAACATGTTTTTATTCAGAACACATCATTCACTGCTTCATTCTCTGAGGATCAGTTTGGAGCTTCACATGTTTGTAGCAGGTCTCTTACTTTGTTGTTGAGGGTCCAGGTTCATTACTGAAGAATATAGGAGGTTCCATGGACATGTCACTCTTCAGAGACAGACAGCTGGACCCTGGAGACTCTGCTCTCAGTCTGTGGTCCTGACCTCTGCAAACACAAACATGTTTTTATTCAGAACACATCATTCACTGCTTCATTCTCTGAGGATCAGTTTGGAGCTTCAAATGTTTGTAGCAGGTCTCTTACTTTGTTGTTGAGGGTCCAGGTTCATTACTGAAGAATATAGGAGGTTCCATGGACATGTCACTCTTCAGAGACAGACAGCTGAACCCTGGAGACTCTGCTCTCAGTCTGTGGTCCTGACCTCTGCAAACACAAACATGTTTTTATTCAGAACACATCATTCACTGCTTCATTCTCTGAGGATCAGTTTGGAGCTTCACATGTTTGTAGCAGGTCTCTTACTTTGTTGTTGAGGGTCCAGGTTCATTACTGAAGAATATAGGAGGTTCCATGGACATGTCACTCTTCAGAGACAGACAGCTGGACCCTGGAGACTCTGCTCTCAGTATGTGGTCCTGACCTCTGCAAACACAAACATGTTTTTATTCAGAACACATCATTCACTGCTTCATTCTCTGAGGATCAGTTTGGAGCTTCACATGTTTGTAGCAGGTCTCTTACTTTGTTGTTGAGGGTCCAGGTTCATTACTGAAGAATATAGGAGGTTCCATGGACATGTCACTCTTCAGAGACAGACAGCTGGACCCTGGAGACTCTGCTCTCAGTCTGTGGTCCTGATCTCTGCAAACACAAACATGTTTTTATTCAGAACACATCATTCACTGCTTCATTCTCTGAGGATTCAGTTTGGATCTTCACATGTTTGTAGCAGGTCTCTTACTTTGTGTCTGAGGGTCCAACTTGCTCTGAAGTGTCCTCGTCCATGTTGCAGCGGGCCGGCTGCGGCTCAGTTGTGGTTCAGGCCGCGCTGCTCTTCTAGATATTCAAGGTCTGGTCTATTTCCTTCTGGTTCTGCGCTCAGTTTACAGCAGAACTCAGTGAAATGATCTTTCAAACCAGTTTCAATGGTTATCTGTTGAAAACGTCACAAACACAAATATTTGCAGCACTTCCTATAGCCGACCCATTTCAAAATAAAAGCACTCCAGCGTTTCTGTCGACTGAATCAATTCATTTATTTTTAAATCTTTTAATATGAAGTAGATGCAGGGCTTCATAGTTTGTAGTACTGGTATTTATTTGAGTACACAGGACTTCTTATATACAAGGAAATACATCTCTCTCTCTCTCTCTCTCTCTCTCTCTCTCTCTCTCTCTCTCTCTACTTGAGCATTTTCTTATCTACACTCAAACCAATCAACTACATTAAAGTTAATCAATACAAGCTTGTAAAAGTTCATGTGTCTAGTATCATGTTCACGTCAGAGAGGCTGGAAATGAATTACAGAACTTTATAGACAGTAACACTGAGAGCACATCAGTCAGCAGCTTGAAGCAGCACTCTGTGATCACACTCACCTGCTCACTTTCCTTCCTTCTGCTCGTCCAGGTGGAAATGGAGTCTGACCGCTCCCTGTTCTCAGGCTCCTCCTCCTCCCTGTTCTCAGGCTCCTCCTCCTCCCTGTGGAACCAGTTCACTCTTAAAACCAGTTCAAAGTCCAGTTCATACCCATGAGGATGAACTGGTTCACAGTTCATGTTTTATTGTGATGTTATGATGTAGATAACAAACTTAAGATCATGTGTTTAGTTAATAATGGACGGTGTGGGATCCTGAATCCAGATCTTTCACACTGAGTCCTGACTGGGAGCGTCTCCCGGGACTGAGCCGTACAATGTGATTCATCATGATGTTTAAATGAGCCTCAGAAACTCTGTAGTCAAACACGTCTTCATCATGTGAACACGATGAAGACGTGTTTCCTTGCGCTCGGTCTGATCCGTCATGTCACGTCAGGTCACATTTATACAGTCCAGTCACAGGGTTGGTTTATAGATCTACAGAAACACAGCTGCATTGTGATGCATCATTTGATCGTTGCACAGTGAAATGATCTTTCAAACCAGTTTCAATGTTTATCTGTTGAAAACGTCACAAACACAAATATTTGCAACACTTCCTGTAGCCGACCCATTTCAAAATAAAAGCACTCCAGCGTTTCTGTCGACTGAATCAATTCTTTTTTTTTTAAATGTTTTAATGTGAAATAGATGCAGGGCTTCATAGTTTGTAGTACTGGTATTTATTTGAGTACACAGTACTTCTTATATACAAGGAAATACAGTGATCACATCAGAAACCTCAGGAAGGACAAGAGTCTCTCTCTCTCTCTCTCTCTCTCTCTCTCTCTCTCTCTACTTGAGCATTTTCTTATCTACACTCAAACCAATCAACTACATTAAAGTTAATCAATACAAGTTTGTAAAACTTCATGTGTCCTTCAACCCCCGGCCACTAAGAGAAGGAAACTCAACATCTAGTATCATGTTCACGTCATAAAATCTGGAAATGAATTACAGAACTTTATAGACAGTAACACTGAGAGCACATCAGTCAGCAGCTTGAAGCAGCACTCTGTATCTCCACTCAGTTCTATGTGTGTGTGTGTGTGTGTGTGTGTGTGTGTGTGTGTGTGTGTGTGTGTGTGTGTGTGTGTGTGTGTGTGTGTGTGTGTGTGTACCTGGCTCTGCAGGTCGATGATCCTCACTCCTCAGCCAGTGAGTCCAGAGCTTTACTGGGATCCACAGTGAAGACTCTCCACTGGTTGGTGACCACTGCTGTAACATATGATTGTGAAAACACGTTGTGTTATTAAACACTTGATGAACAGATGAAGATAAAAAGTGAAACTGTGAGTTAACTCTGTTAATTAGTCCTTTGAAGGCTCTTTGATCCAGACCTGCTGTTCACATCTGTCTCTGGGATCCGATCACATGACGTCTGTCAACAGGTGTGAACTGACAAACTTAGAGTCATGTGATCAGCAGACGGATGTTAACAGCAGGTGTGAGAGTGAGACAGTCAAACTTTCAGAAAGTTGTGTTCACACTCACCTGCTCACTTTCCTTCCTTCTGCTCGTCCAGGTGAAAATGGAGTCTGACCGCTCCCTGTTCTCAGGCTCCTCCTCCTCCCTGTTCTCAGGCTCCTCCTCCTCCCTGTGGAACCAGTTCACTCTTGAAACCAGTTCAAAGTCCAGTTCATACCCATGAGGATGAACTGGTTCACAGTTCATGTTTTATTGTGATGTTATGATGTGAACACGACGAAGACGTGTTTCCTTGCGCTCGGTCTGATCCGTCATGTCACGTCAGGTCACATTTATACAGTCCAGTCACAGTGTTGGTTTATAGATCTAGAGAAACACAGCTGCATTGTGATGCATCATTTGATCGTTGTGTATTTCAAAAACTTGACCAAAGCCTTGATCATCTTTTCATTGGATTTATTTGACATGTAAGTTGTCATTTAGAGTTTTATTCACATACAGTATAAAACAAGTTGATCTCAAAGCTTATTGGAGAACCCTGTGCATGTTTAATGAAGAGAGAGAGGGAGAGAGATACAGACAGACAGACAGGCAGGCAGGCAGACAGGCAGGCAGGCAGGCAGGCAGACAGACAGACAGACAGACAGACAGACAGACAGACAGACAGACAGACAGACAGACAGACAGACAGACAGACAGACAGACAGACAGACAGACAGACAGACAGACAGACAGACAGACAGACAGACAGACAGACAGACAGACAGACAGACAGACAGACAGACAGACAGACAGACAGACAGACAGACAGACAGACAGACAGACAGACAGACAGACAGACAGACAGACAGACAGACAGACAGACAGACAGACAGACAGACAGACAGACAGACAGACAGTCAGTTAAAGGCAGTTTTACTGTTCTACAAATTAGACAAGTTCAATAGTTTTGTTTCATTTAAAATCGTAATTATTGAAATGAAAGGTAGATCTTAAGTTGAGCTACGTGACAGTCTGGTGAGGTATATATTATTAGTGTAATGCTGCTTATACTTCCACTCTGTCAGAAAACAGTAAACAAAAATGTGTGTGTACTGTGTTGTCAGCTTTATAGAGATTATGTAAGTCACTCTTGATTATTATGCACAACATTGATTTATCTCATTTAACATTTTTTAGCATAATGCCAAGAAAAGAGAGACTCCAAAAGCAGAAGGACAGGGAACTGAAGCAAGCAGCTCAGGGTAGCAGCTCTCTTTTATATTGGATCAGGCCATCAACTAGTAAAACAAAAGAGGGAGAATCAGTACGTTTTTATTTATTTATTATTATTGTAAATAATTTTGGCGATGGTTGCCCTTTTTTTTTTGGTTTGAGCACCTGCCCCCCAAAATGTCTGTGCACGTGCCTGCGTCTGACACACATCACGAGTTTGAAAAACACTTTATTAATCCCATGATTTGTGATTGAAATGAGTTACAAGTGATATAGAATTTGCGTCTGTCTTGAATTCCTCCAGAAATCAAATTTCTGTGAATGTTGATCAGGAGAAATTTGATTTAACAGGATCTTGTTTGAAGAGACCCGAGGCAATCAGGCCCCCCCTACCTCTCGCCTCCTCCAGCCGAGCATTACATCTGAACACTGGGAGGGAGAAAATGTGCAATTACTTTCACATCATCTCATCGAAGAGGAAAATTGGTGCTGCCAAAGTGCAAAAGGAAAATCCAGTCCTCGTCTTGTCGGAAACTCGAACCGAGAGCGGAGGTCGCAGCAACGAGACAGATAATCAATCACAGGTTGGAAATATGAAAGAGAGACGAATGCAAATCTGATTTAACAAATGCTGAGAACAGAAAGTGAATCTGAGGAGGCTGCAGAACAAAGTGGACGTGATGTGACACGATTCTGACAGCCGGTGAAATACTGTCATTAGCAGCACGATCCTGCAGATTACAGCTGTTCCACTTGTTTACGTTGGGAAAAGCTTTGTTATCATCCTCATGCTTTGGCTCATTTAGACACTAGATCTATATGAAATGGATTAAACTGCAGCTGCTGGTTTCTGGCCGTGAGCTGAGCTAAATTTGATCAGTAAATTTATCTGTATTTTGAGATCAAACGAGTTAAACCAAGTCAGTGGATGTGACGCCACAGAAAGAAGTAACCTGAGTGTTCACTCATCTTTACGGCTCAACCATATCGTCCTGACGTGAATTCAAAGTAGAAAAATGCACAAAAGTATTTATGTTTACGTTTTTAACGCTTTAACGTTCATGTTTTAAATGTGACCTGCGCCCTGAGACAAAGCATTTTGCTCCATGTTTGCTGCAACATGAGTTATTAAAGTGAAAAATCAAGATGAATCTGAATATTCAATTAATATTAACGATAATGTCCAGTTGTTTGACGATAGCTTCCCATAATTTGTAAAAAAACACTATTGTCTCATGTCTGATAGAAAAAAAATTTAAACTGATTTTCTCATATTTAGACTTAATTGATTGACTGTAGGTGACATCAGCGAGCATAAAAACACAAAAGGTCCTGACCAGAGCCGTCAGAGGTCATAGGACAATGAGTCCTGGAAGTACCCAGAATGCAGTGCGACATGACGTGACGTGCTTCCTCAAGCGTTTATATTTCATATCCCTACAGTTTATAGAGAGCTGCACTTTACTTCCTGACAGGAAACAAATCGACCGAACCAGTCGTCTGCTCTGATCCACCGAAATCTATCGGCTCCGACACACCAGCACATTAAAAACTGTAGGTCACGGATTTTATTGACTCGGTCCTTCAAACGGGTGAGCTGCCTGTGACCTGTGGTAAATCTTGGCAAGTGTGTGTGTGTGTGTTGCACTCATCCCCAAGGGACAGAGAACTGCTGGTGCTGTAATTATAAGACGATACTAATTCATTATAATGACAGGGAACTAATTAGATTTGAATAAATTACAACACATGTATATGAATTTGCAAGTGTTTGGAATATTTATGACTTGTTCAGGCTGAAAACGTCAAAACAATAGAAAGTAAAAATCTAATAATTAATAAAAAGAGGCACAGGATGGAAAACAACAACATCACCAGAAAATGTCAAAACCACAGAACACATGTACTCATCTTCAAGTGTGGAAGTAAAAGAAAATAATGAAACTGACTGAAATGATATTAAATGAACCCGGAATGAACGTGTTATATAAAAATAAATTGGCACATCTCCTGTTTGCTCACACCTTCCAAGGTTTTAAAGGAGAAGCTGTGACAGTAAATCTTCTCTTTCTCCAAACTCTGAACTCTCTGACAGTGAAAAATCAAAGCTGGCTCCTCTCCTCCTGTGAATGACTGAAATAAACGATGAGAGCAACGTTATCAGGACGACCCTCCGTCTCCTCCGTCCTTGTAATCACAGCAGCTGCAATGACGGTAAAATTGCTCTGAAACTATCTCTATTCTTCTCTTTCTCATCAAAGCTACATGGAAGATCGGCTGCAGCCATGTGATCAATGACGAGATGCATCCAGCTGCAGCAGAATCGAACCGAGATTAGTTTAAAGGCTGAATGATCGCTGTGGGTAACAGGGCATCGATCTGTGCGGCTGAGGGAGCAGCACCAGTGTCGACCCACCGCGACACCACCCGGCGGTTTGAGACCTGCTGCCTTGAAGCCTCCAGTCCGACATCTTGGTTTATCTAAACCTGTAGTGACCATATTTGGAGGAGAGAGCTCAAGGACACTGACACCTGCACCCATTGGACAGTACCAGCTGTCAATCACACTGTGGTATCCAGCCGCCCCCAAAACATTAAGTGCCTTATGGTCTATTTGACTCTATGACCTTCACACAAAAATATGATTTGTAATAAGAAGCAAGAATAAGACTTAAATATTTCTGCATCCACCAGGCAGAAGAACAAGAATCATCGTTCTGTTATTTGCACTGTGACAGACAAAATGACAATTTAACACCTAACCTCTGTTTTCCATTTCTGCCTCTACCAACACAAACACAGATGCTGGAATGATGATTCACAAATCCAGGTCGATGCCGAACAACAGCAGACGTCAACAATTCAAACTCAAGAGCAGAGATACAAAACATCCGTGTTTATCACCGGGAGGGAAATCTGTTGAACTGCACAGATGTGAATAATAAATCTCTCCTGCAGCAGGAATCCAATAAAATATGATCTTTTCATTTATATCACATAGGAAGAAAAATCACAGATCACATCCTCAGTCGATGGTTCTGGAGAATCGACATCTGTCTGTTTGAGGTTTGCAGGAGAACATTTTATTAAATTAAATAAACAGACTCACAGTCCTGACAGAAACAAAGAGAAACCACAGAGACTCAATACACAAGAGAGGCAGGACTAACTGAACACAGGTGAGACCCATGAGGAGAAGTGCAGATGATCTCAAGGAAACAGGTCAAAGACAGGATGTAGACAAGGTTAGAAGTTTCAAAATAAAACAGAAGATGAATAACAAAGGGTAAACAAAAACAAATCCCAAACATTAAAAAGTCCAAACACATAAGTCCCGACCTAAAGGTTTGATGAATCCACCCCCGACCTGCTCCATCACACAACAAACTGCCCCTCTTTCAAACACCCGAACCCTAACCCATCCTCAATGTTCATTGAGGATGAACATTGCGCCCTCTGGTGGATTCAAAAACTCTAAACTGTGGCGAAGACGTTTGACTTCAGGAAACTGTGGATTCAACCTCCTGAACTTCTTCACCGAGCTCCCTCAGGATGTGGTGACTCTTCAACCCGTCTCCAAAGCTCGGACCAGATGAATACGACTCAAATCAGAAGCATGGATTCACAATCTCATTCTCTCCGTCCACCACTTAACATCACCAAACCTTTTCATTCAAATTAAGTTGGTTCAAATCCTGATTGTCTTACTAAAGGAATCGTAGGTTGTAGGATTTACTTAATAAGACTGAGTGAGAACTACTTTACAAGATCCCAGCAAATTGTTACCTCCGTTTGTTAAAGTTCAGCCTGTGTATCTGTTACTAAACCACACACTTACACATTTGGACATTTTTCTGTCGGCTTTAAACTCTTATTGAGCTGTAACACGTAAACATCGTCCATCACTTGTTAAATATAAAGTCGAGCAGACGGTCTCGGCTCCGTCTTGTCAGATTCTATCAGAGTTCCACGTCAAGGTCGCTCAGTGCAGGATTAACACGTCTCATACAAACTGCAGGAAGTCAAGTGAAGCAGCTTCTTCCACCTTAAACAACCTTTTATAAGAATCTTACATTTATGGTCCTGCTTTAACTAATTTGTTCATTCTGTTCATCTCTCATCTTTTTTTTTTTTTTTTTACCTTTTCATTATCTCAATATGTTCAGCTTCTAACTAATTGTTTCTTATGAATAACTTAAAGCTGCACATTATACTATGAAAGCATCGATATAAACAAAGTGTATTATCACTATAATGAAAGGCAGTTTACATTTTCTCCGGCTCCTCCCACAGTCCAGAGACGAGGACGTCAGGTTAATTAAAGCCTGTGTAGGAGACAGTGTGAGTGTGATCTGCTGTTTGTCTTCACATCTCAACCCGGTGATGTCCAGCTTGTTTCCGGCCAACTGCACATAAATAATCCAGATAAATCTTTATGGTGTTCATTTATTCCCAAATTCAAGAGCACAAACCCAAACTCAGGAGGCAGCGTTCCTATGCAAGTGCAGAGAACGTCACTCGAGCGTTTCTGTTCCACGTGCACAACTGTCGCTCTGTGTTCACTCTTTGACTTCATACAGGAAAGCGTCGGCTCATCTGGGCCTTGAGCTTGTGGGACCTCAGTTGTGCACAAGCAGCAGAAACACTCACTCACTCCATCCTGTGCGCTTGTGGAAACATGGAATTGTGGGTATTCAAGATGTGAATACTGTTCACAAGTCTGAGGATGAGTCAGTTAATCAAATCTATTCACGGGACGATGTGCAGATTTATCTATTTTTACATTTTAATTCTCCTCCAGAACTTATTTCATTACCTGTTATTTTATTTAACCTGTTCCTGAAACTTTCTTTTGGTTCTTGTTACAAACACGGAGACGGTTTAATCAGCCGAGACGCTGTCGTCCTTCAGACTCTGCACACTCAGGGCCTCACTGATGTTTTCAGTTATTGTGACTGATGGGGACTTTTCATTCCTTCATCTTCATCATGTTATATAGTTCACACAGTCTGCTGACCTCGGCAGATTCTCAGCATGACTCAGCAGCAGCAGACGATTAATACGACCGTCGGAAACAAGTGTTTGTGGAGCAGAGTCGTAAAATCACAGTTAACTACACAGACTGCTGCTCAGTGTTGTGTTGTTTAACTACTATATTCAGCTATTTACAACATTTCATTATACTTTTTAATGATATCTTTTTAGGTAGAAATAAATTACATCAATATACTTCTATCTCTCCGTCTACCTATCTATCTATCTATCTATTCTTTTGTATTCTCAACACACACACCCACACTCTCTCTCTCTCTGGCTTTGTGTTAACTTCAGCGTTGTCCTTGACTGGATTTATATTGTGGGTGTGATCCTGACTCTGAGTTATTGTAGAGAGAGATGGATGAGAGGAGGCAGAACTTCATCTGAACCCGTCCACGTCTGGATCAGCTCCAGCGGCTACTTGTCACAGAGAGACTTCAGCTGCAGGACGAGCTGCTAAAGAATTAATCTGTTAATCCATCTATCGGTAAATAAATCATACATCTGCTCTAATTATACATCCTGCTTTAAGTTAGTGAAACACTTCAAAACACAGGGCCGAACTAATTGTCTTTTGCTATGAGTGCCACAGTCCTGATCTTCGTGTGTGCAGGGCGATTAGCCGCCAAGCTAGCTAACTAATGGCAGTAATGGTGTTAGCTTAATTTAGTGCGTTGAAAGTTTCTTTGTGGTGGTGGTGGTGGGGGGGCAGGGATTGAATGAGGAGAAAATACCGGGCCACAAAAACAACCTGTTATATATCTGTCCCAGCCAATTCGCCAACACTGTGAATGTGTAGCTTTAGCTAACTAGCTCCTGCGGATTTTTGTTCCTAGTTAAAATAGATTTTGCTTGTTCACAATGGTAACAGAGAAGGATATGACCCTATCATAAGACAAATCCATAATCTATAGATCTGATAAATCAAGCAGGTTTACTTAAGTTTTCTTGCAACTCTATATTTGCCCTGTAAATGTAAATTCTTTAATTAGCACCACTAAGAAAGCATTTGAAAAATATCATTAATATTGACAGTTCATAGTATTAAATCAAATCAAATCAAAGTTTATTGTCACATGCACCAATGACAGCATCATCAGAGAAGTGAAATTCTTGTGACCTGGCAGGCAGCATCTACGCAGTAGACGGGCTTTTACAAAATAAAAAAAATGACATAACATATAACATATAACCTCTAACATAGCAAAATGAAGCAGCAGTTTACCGGGTGAAGGAGTGGGGAATATTACATTTTAAAAATATGAATATATATGTAGTAAGTACGTAGTAAGTGTGACCTGTGATCGTGTGACCTGGCAGGCAACATCTACTTAGTAGACGGGCTTTACAAAATAAAAAAATAACATACCATATAACATATTACGTCTAACATATAACATAGCAAAATGAAGCAGCAGTTTACCGGGTGAAAGAGTGGGGAATATTAAATTAAATAATATGAATAAATGTGTAGTAACTAAGTGTATTTGTATGGGTGGTGGAGCAGAATGTACATGGTTACTGTTCAGTGGGTCAGTGTTGCTGATTCAAAAGCCTTACGGCCTGGGGGAAGAAGCTGTTTTTGAGTCTGGTGGTCTGGTAGTCCTTTTTCTTTCAATCGCCACCATTTACAGTTCTTCTTTATTTGATACTTCAGGCTGTTTAAAGCACATTACTTAAACAGCAAAGGTAGCATTGTAGTGAGAGCAAAGACCTTTGCTAAAATACATTTCAGTACATTGCGTTTTCGCATTAACGGTGGTGTCTTCTTCCTCTGACAGCGTTAATCAAGATGGAGGAGGTTCTGGAAAATGTAGTGGCTATGGCAGAACAGCACGAAGATGGGATCCCCTTGAACAAACTGACCCAATACTACCAGCAGGCTTGGGTTTGAACATTCCAAAAACATCAATTAACATGATATTATTTCAATGCATTTGAATAGTCTCACTTGAAATAATCAGCAGTAACAAACTCAAGTTTGTACACGGTAATTATCAGCCATTCTAAAACCAATCCATGTTTTGTTTGGACCAGACTACTTTGTGAGTCAGTGTGTCCCTCAAACACCACCCTTTCCCACCATAATCCATAATGTGGCAGGTGACTTTCATGTGAATACATATTTTAAAACCTTATTCTTTTTGATTTCTTGTCAATAATTGTAAAGTTTTTAAATCGCTTAGAGTCTAAGCTAGAGCAGCTAGAGCGGTTTTGCTGTGGATTTTTACAAATGGCGCTTACGACATTGGATGTTTCTGGAAAACTGATTTGGGGAAATAGTTATTTCTGTAAACTTGTTGAAGCTTCCTCTGTTATAACAGGTACTTTCCATTTCACTGTTTTTTGTATAATTCCAGGAGAAAGAGCAGAAGGTGCTGGCGGCTATGGAGGTACGTAAAAGATACGTGGACGTTGTTTATTTAAATTATTTATTTGCTCATCAGGATATCTTCATAACCATACCATGTATATTCTCATTCATAGGCCGTGCGTGAATACCAAGCTTCAGGGTTCCCACGCTTGCCTTGAAAAACCTCCTGATTTTCCAGGTACCATATTAAGTGATGATCTATAGGCCCCTGAAGCTTTCCGCCCCCCCTTCCCCTCACAAACACAACCCCCTAGGACACCTGACTACTTAGGCTACTTAATTTAAAAGATGTGCCAGTCAAGTCTACATTGTAAATGCTTAGAGATGATGTCTTATTGATAATATCAATGCATGAAATAATGCAAATAGCTGTAGATGAACATCAATTTATTGAAATGGAACTTTGAGACACATGAGCACTGGGATTGAGATATGTGCTCTCTTCCACTCCTCTCCTATCTCATTTTTGTATCATTTTTTTTAAAGAATAAAACGAAAAATCACAAAATAGCTAAAAGTAGATATAAGACCGAATGTTACAAAATTGATCATGACTAGACTGGTCATGTCAATTAGTATAAAAGTAATGTCACAGCCTAATGTGAAAATGTATTGGTAGTTAGCTAGCAATGCAAGCTAGCCAACATTAGCTAGTTAGTTAGCAAGCAAGATTGCACTGCATGTGCTTTCTAACCATCATTAATGAATCCAACTTCAAAACAAACTAACCTAAAAGTGGTGAATAACACGGTTTTAGGAAAAGTCATTGAGCGAAATACATATGGGGATCAAACATAGTTCTAGTATTTTAAAAGCAAGGTAAAAAATGACCTCAACAATTCTAGTGTAAGCTGCTAGCTAGCAAGATGCAGCTAGCTAGTTAGCAAGATGCAGCTAGCTAGTTAGCAAGATGCAGCTAGCTAGTTAGCAAGATGCAGCTAGCTAGTTAGCAAGATTGCACTGCTTACTAACTAACGTTGATAAACCCAGGTTTACCACACAATTAAAACACAGCTACTTACATTTGAGGATAAACTTGCATAAGAAGTTTCACTGTTGATGTCAAGGCTCCCGTGTTGGCTGGGAAATGCATGTATTTGACCCTTCTATTGAGATCGCGAGTAACGTTTCTCGGCTATTATTCCCGAAGTCCAACACTCCGAATCTATACTTTTAAAGTCCATATCACCAGGTTGCCTGCATCAAATTCCAACATCGAATATACCAGATAGGATGCCAAAAGCATGCTCTACAACATGGGATCATCCATTTCTATCTACAGTAAAAGCTGTTCACATGTAAAGGATTTTTATAAACTCATCTTAATTCTGTGCTCAATAATTTTATTTTATTACTATTTTACACACCATCCAATAGAATGTAGACAGTTTCCATGACTTTTCCAAACCTGGAAAATAAAAAAATAAATTCCATGTTTTCCATGTTTTCCAGGTACCGTGGGAACCCTGAGCTTTGTTCCCTTGTCGATTTGATGCAGGAGGTCAGTGACGCAGTGAGATGTTATTTTTCATGCGTTATACATCCTGCTATAAGTTTGTGAGACTAATTTATACTTTTGCTATGAGTGCCACAGTCCCGATCTTCGTGTGTGCAGGGCGATTAGCCACCAAGCTAGCTAGCTAAATGTGAGTTGGCTTAAATGAGTGTTGAAAGTTTCTTTTCGAGGGGGGGGGGGGGGGGTTATTGAATGAGGATAAAAAACGGGCCACATAATCAACCTGTTAATATATCTGTCCCAGCCAATTCGCCCAGTTTGAATGTGTAGCTAAGTAGCTCCAGCAAATAATGTCTCCCTCCAAAGCTGTTGTGTGTGTTGTTTGAGTCAACCCGTGATAAACGGTTAACAACGTGTCCTCTCCTCAGATAACGGCTGGCAAGAGACAGAGGATGGAGGGGGCACACGGTGAGAGGAGACTGAAGCATGGTAACCATAGATATATATAAAGAAGTGTTACTGCGGTCAAATCAGCCGACAGAGAAATTCTACTGGACTAGACGGACGTCCTGTTTTCACTGGCCTTGTGCTGCTGTCTCAGGGTTACAGTGATGAACCCATCTCAGAGATCCTGTCTCAAGTTGAGGAAGGAGACCTGGTGCAGCTGGACCGCTGGGACCTGAAGGTGGAGGCGAACCCGGATGCTGGACATGAGGAGAGCGACGGGCATCAGACCGACAGGGAGAACAGGTTGAACTGGATGTTCAATCCAGACAATTTCAACAGCCGCTTTTGGAACAAGTGCTTCTATGCAAAGGTGAGTGTCCTCTGATCTGTTTTGTCTGATCCACACACACATTGGAATTTTGTAATGTGTGTGTTGGTGTGTGTTTCAGACGGCGTTCTCACACTGTTACAGCGGGACCTCAGACAACCTCGCCAAGAACATCAGTGTGGTGGTGAGTGGAGCTGGTGTTCAGTCTTCATGTTTCTGATAACTTTGCTTTTAATAAGTTATTTGAGACAACATGATTGACAGCTGAGACAGACTAATGATTGATCAGGAGTGTGTGTGGGCGGGGCCTCTGTTCTGCACAGACTCTACCTGCAAACAACGTCATCACCTCAAGATGGCAGGGTTCATATCTGAGATATTTTAGGTTCCCTAACCCCCCAAAGTAAAGAAGTGTAGAGAAGTTGTCATTTTTATATACAGTCAATGATTGTCAGTATATATATACACATATGTTCTCCTTCCTCAGTGTGACGGCCAAGACCTGACCGCCCGAATCCAGGAGCTGTGTAGTCTCCTGTTCCTCAACATTCCAATGTACGGTACTAATAATAACAATAAGAGATACATGTATATAACAGCTTTCAGGAGACCCAAGGCTCTTTACAGATTGTGTAAAGTATACACAATCAAACTGTACAACACGCTGTGTGTGTGTGTGTGTTGCAGGTATTGTGCAGGGACCACGCCTTGGGGTCAACCCAGGGGCTTCAAGCCTCAAAGTCACGAGGACGGCTTAATTGAGGTCATTGGGTTCACAAAGACGTCTCTGGTGAGCTCAGGGCTGTTCTCCACCACACCAAGTCAGACCACATGAGACCACGATACCCTGTTGTTTGTGTCCAGGCCATGCTGCAAGTGGGAGGTCACAGGGAGTCTCTTAACCAGTGCAGACAAGTTACCCTCACGACCGACAAGGCCATCGCGATGCAGGTGGACGGGGAACCGTGTAAACTGTCTCTGCCATCATCAGCATCACACACAGGAACCAGGCCAACATGGTTCAGAAGACCAAGAGGAGGAGCTCCATGCCCCAGCTCAACGAGTAAGGATCCAACCAGCTGCAGGACCTCGAAGGACCTCCCCAAGCACATCAGTGTGACAGGTGCAGCAGCCAAACTGTAGTTTCACCATTGACCAGCAGGGGGGAAACCAGCTTGGCCCACGCCCACAATCTGGATGGATCTTGTCAGTTTTGGACCAGTTAGGTCTTTGTCCTCAGCCTACTGTGGCCATCCTTCCTCTGGGGACCGGCAATGACCTGGCAAGGACTCTGAACTGGGGAGGGCTGAGTTTAACTGGGCATTAAGTTTGTTACACTGGGGTTTAACTGGAGTTACACTGGTGTTTAACTGGAGTTACACTGGGGTTTAACTGGAGTTACACTGTTGTTACACTTGGGGTTTAACTGGAGTTACACTGGGGTTTGACTGTTGTTACACTGTTGTTACACTTGGGGTTTAACTGGAGTTACACTGGAGTTAACTGGATCTGTAGATCTGTAAACCATTGTTTTTTGCATGAAATTAAATCAAAAACACAATAACAAAGAAACAAACTGAAAATAAAATCAAAAACTGAAAACACATGACCCTCTTGGGTCTTCCTCACGTCCGACGGTGTTCATCATTAAACTCTCGTTCATCATCGTTTCTCCAGAGACGTGGAACTTTTTCCAGGTTCTTCCAGTTAAGAGACACAAAGGAAAATATTAGAAACTGAAACTGTTTTCTTCACAGCTTGTTTGTCCTCTTGTGGTTTCAGGCAAGCTACAGTGAAGTCGGGCCTCCAGCAGCGGAGGTGTGAATTAGCTTCACCTTCTTTGACCAGGTGTGAATGTCCACACAGAGAGACACCCTCTCATGTCTCGTTTGTCGTCCCTCTGCAGACGTCTCTGAATCAGACAATGAAGAGGAAAGGGATGCTTGACAGCAACAAGTCCAGTAAGAAGCGAGCTGAGGTGAGAACCGACCCATGTGACCCCCTAGTGGTCACGAGTCGTCAGCACGTGGATCGTTTCACCAAAGAGTTGTAGCTCAGACACAACCGCTGTTTGCTTTTCCTCATCCAACGTAACTGGGAGGAGCTCAGACTCGTGTGGTTGATCGTTGTAACTTTAAAGCAAAGATATTGATTTTCCTCAAGACAAATAATAACAGATTGAAATCCACATTTGTGCTTCAGATTGTGATCGCAGGTGTTTCTTTCTTTCAGGGAACAAGGTTAATCCAGTCCTTCAAGAATAACATGAACCCTCGGCAGGTGTTCGACCTGACGAAGGCTGGACCCAGAGAGGGGTAAGATCGGCCTCACTCGCCAAAAATGAACCTAGAACAATAACAGAAGTTTTACTCTGAACTTTCTTTTGTGATTTTTCCTCTAAAAGAGTTCAAATTAAATAACATTCATCGTTCATCGTTAGTGAGATAAATGTTTGTCTCCTGCAGACTGGAGCTGTTCCACAATGTGCCCAACCTGAGGATCCTGGCCTGTGGGGGGGACGGAACGGTGAGCCCAGTGCTATCACACACCAACACAGTTTAGAGTTAACAATAAGATAAAACATTTTGTATCTCTCCTTCTCATTTCTCATGTGTGTGTTTGTGTGTGTGTGTGCTCAGGTTGGATGGATATTGTCCACTCTGGACAAGCTAAACCTTTTCCCTCCTGTGGCCATCCTTCCCCTGGGGACGGGGAATGACTTGGCTAGGACTCTACATTGGGGAGCGGTGAGTTTAACTGGAGTTACACTGGTGTTTAACTGGAGTTACACTGGGGTTTAACTGGAGTTACACTGGGGTTTGACTGTTGTTACACTGTTGTTACACTTGGTGTTTAACTGGAGTTACACTGGAGTTAACTGGATCTGTAGATCTGTAAACCATTGTTTTTTTGCATGAAATTAAATCAAAAACATGATAACAAAGAAACAATCTGAAAATTAAATCAAAAACTGAAAGACCCTCTTGGGTCTTCCTCAGGTCTTGTTAGGCACTTGAAAAAGCAAAACAGTTCTATCTGAGCTGTGAGGTCCTTCCACTACAACGTTCAGAGCAAGAGTGAGTGAGGAGACAGAGTCCTCTATTTATAGGCTGCCTCTCAAAGACTCCTCCCCCTTGTCTATTCCACTGTAATCCTTTAATTCTATAACTGTGGATAAAAATAAACGCATTTATATATATTATCATTCATGATACTGTATATCTACGAATATATTATATATAATTGGACTTCAGTGATAGATTTAAAAATAAATCATGCAGTTATTACTACTTCGTGACGTCTACGAATTGTCTTTTTTTTATAACTGAACTGTAACTAGTAATTTTAAGAGAATTTCGTATGAACTGTTTGTTTTAATTTACATATCACGTCTGGTTTTCATATAAAATGTTGACATGAAGCCTATACAAAAAGCATAAATCTAAAATAATTTCTTGGATTAAATTCACTGCATGACAGGAAAAACTTGTGAGTTGTGAGGAGAATACTCGACAAAGCACAAAATGCAACTTGGAACCATTGTTTTTTGCATGAAATTAAATCAAAAACACAATAACAAAGAAACAAACTGAAAATAAAATCAAAAGCTGAAAACACATGACCCTCTTGGGTCTTCCTCTGGTCTTGTTAGGCACGTGAAAAAGTATTTCTATCTGAGCTGTGAGGTCCTTCCACTACAACGTTCAGAGCAAGAGTGAGAGAGGAGACTGAGGGCTCCTCTATTTATAGGCTGCCTCACACAGACTCCTCCCCCTTGTCTATTCAAACGTGATCCTTTAATTCTAGATCTGTGATTAAAAACTGATTTATATATATTATAATTCATGATACTGTGTATCTATGAATATATTATATTTCATTGGACTTAAGTGATAGATTTAAAAATAAATCATGCTGTTACTACGTCGTGACGTCTACGAATTGTCTTTTTTTTATAACTGAACTGTGACTTGTGATTTTAAGAAAATTTCATATAAACGGTTTGTTTTAACTTACATATCAAGTTACATATTTATTTCCTTAGTGTTTATTTGAGTTGTCTTCATCCATGTATTCTTTTTGTGATCCATCATGTTGCTATTACTACTTGGTATCATCCATGAATTCATCCAAGCCGCCCACAAAGTGGCGTCATGTGGGCCTACGTCCGGTTTTCAAAATAAACTGTTGACATGGAGCCTATACAAAAATAATTATTCAAAAATAATTTCTTGGATTAAATTCACAGAGAATTTTGATGTGCTCGAAAACAATTCATGTGAACTCTGTCTGCTGTTATTCAAATTAAGTTTATTATTTGTATTTTAGTTAAAGCTGCTTGTCGACTCCTGGCAGAAAGTGAAAGGCGGTCCGTCACGGGGAACAGACTTTAACGCCGGGTTCCGACGGACGCCTAAGCGATGCCTCCTATCCACTACCATGTTGAACGCTGTGCAGCGTGCGTTTCGGCGTCGAGTCTATTCTTTGCGCTTGACGTGAGCTTATCGAGCCAGGAAACACTGAAAAATGATTTTAAACCAAATTGATGACTGATGTTTCTATTCCCCTTCTGTTGTCCTGAAGATTTAATTTTACCAATTTTACCAATCACATTATTAAATTTCCCCCTCTGCCCAGCCACAAGCAGTCATATAGATAAAAAGAGAGAGAGGGGGGGGGGGTATCCTCCACATAGGCTTGAGTGGAAAATACGTAATTTACCCTCCACACCCGACATTGAACGGAGCAAACAGCGGAGAAGTTCTTGAAGATGGATGACATTAAATAAATAATTGAAGTGGATAAGTACAGTAAGTTGTATGATCCTCAGCACATATGAGACAAAAATACAAACATGGGACGCGGTTGCAGTTAATGTTGGAGCATCAAGTAAGCATATGCTTGAAAAAAATGATTAAATGCCGTTTTTACTGCAGGCTGATAACAGCAAAAGTATGTGATATTATTAGCGCTGCGCTTCAGCGTCCGGTGTGAACAGCCAAGCACCGGGGCTCTGGGGATTAAGGCCGAATTATAGTCGGTTTTTACGCACGCACGCACGCAGCTTCAACGGACTAGTTTTGGTTTATAGTTCCCCCACGGTTGCGTGTGTTGCAACGCAATTCACCGCCAGAACACTAGGCGGAGTAACGTTTTTTGTCGAAGACGGCCTAGAGACGCCTTCCTTGTTGGTGTGGCGTCATCATTGAGTGTTTCTCCCAGTCCAGTGTTCGCCACACACACCGTGAACGATGGAGTACTTGAGTCAAAGTGAGTTGGACGAGATGGAGATGATTACCATTCAACAGCAACTGATAATATTGCGAAGGAGGAGACGAGAAGAACAACCACAAAAGAGGAGACGGAGGTGGCATGTGCGTCCACTGAATCAATCAAGACGGAGGACGTGCGAATATGCAACGCTTGTTCGACCGCTGAGGGACATGGACGAAGAAATGCACTTCCAGCATGCCAATTGATGCCGCCCAGAGACTGGCTGTGACGTTGCGAGTTTTAGCTTCTGGTGGAAACCAACAGGCTGTAGCGGCAAGCTACAAACTGGCGTCCTGCACTGTGTCCGGCATTGTGTCCGAGGTCTGCAAGGCGTTGTGGAAAGCTCTGCAACCAGATTACCTCCCTGTCCTTCAACCAGCCACTGGACAGCGGTAGCAGCGGATTTTTGGCGACTTTGGAACTTTCCAAACTGTGTTGGAAGCCTCGACGGGAAGCACGTTAGCATCAAGGCACCACCTCATGCCGGGAGTGACTACTTCAATCATAAAGGTAGTCACTCTATTGTCCTGATGGCCAAAGTGCGATGCCAGGTATCGTTTCAATATGGGGGACGTCGGGGGATATGGACGGGAGAGCGACGGTGGCATTTTTAAGGAGAGCGCATTTGGATCAGAGCTGCTCGACAGCGAGATGAACCTGCCGCCATCAACTTTTCTTCCCGGGACCAGGATCGATGCCCCCCCACGTCATTGTTGCTGATGCTGCCTTTCCCCTGCACACCCACATCATGCGTCCATTTCCAGGTATGTCACAAACCATAAATGAATTGCATAGATATTTGACAGAACGTTGTATCTTATCTATGATTGTGGTGCAACCATGTTCTATTCAGTAACACTCTGCATTTTTTGTTGTATTATCAGGGGCAAATCTGAGCAGAGAGAAGCAGATTTTCAACTACAGACTCTCCAGAGCCAGGAGGGTCATTGAAAATGCCTTTGGGATCATGGCGGCACGTTGGAGGATTCTTGGCAGGGCAATTGAGTTCCTGCCAGACAAAGCTGTGGATGTTGTCAAAGCCTGTGTTGTTCTACACAATTACCTGGCCTATACAGATGAGGCAAACACACCCGGGACCCGCTACATCCCACCCAGTTTCTCTGATGCAGACTCAGGAGGATCGGTACAGCCTGGTGAGTGGCGCAGAGTGGTGGCTGGCGACTCTAATCTCTGACAGACACCAGAGATCGCAAGGAGCCGTTCCACCAGAATTGCTGTGGCTGTGCGGAATGAATGTTCGCAATTCTTTCTGAGACCAGAGGGAGCGGTTACATGGCAGAACGACATAGTGTCACTTGGCCCCTGATGATACCTGATATGCTGACTTTTAGAATCATAAATAAACAACTGTTTCTATACCCATTTGTTGTCTTATTTTGTCTTTACTTTGCATAGAAACAAGGTGCCACACACAAGCTATTCAAATAATACTAGAAAACTATTAAGTGCAAAGAAGCAGCATACTGTCTTTAGGCATATGAGCAGTCCTGTTGTTTATAAAGCAGGCTGTATGAACACCTATATGCATGCAAAATGAAGTGATGCAATTCTTTTGTGCTAGAAGGCCTGGTGCCATGGCAGAACAGCAGTGTCGCTGGCACACTTGACCCTGGGTGACCTGATGATCTTATCTGTTCTGCTGACTTTAAGAATTGTAAATATAATTGTAAAAAAAAAAATCCCAAATGTTTAACAACAAACCAAATTTTTTTATTGTAACACAAAAGAAAAAATACAAACAAGGTGCAAAATATCAATGTGCAAAAACCACTGCAAAACAATTCCAAGTAGACAAACTATTTACAAAGTGCATTCAAAATGTCTGGTTACAAAGTCTTGATTCATTGTCTCTGCGGGCACCTGCCGCATAATGTCCTCCACAGTAGCACCAAAGCGTGTGAACGCATCCACTTCCTTGTTTTGAATCAGAGACAATCTCTGTTCCAGAGCCTCCATCGCCACCCTGTCCGGCTCCCTCTGCCTTTTTTTTGAGGCCGTGAGGCACAGAGGAGAAGGCGACATGATGGAGGCTGGAGGGGTGGACACAGCCAGTAGACTGGGGTGCGGAGAATAGGGAGTCGATGACTGGACGGAGGCCTCAGGTGTTGGGGTGGATGGTGAAGTTGAGGGCTGTTGATGATAACAAAAGAACATATAGTTGGTCTGTTAGCAATATGGCTACAATTGTGAAAGTAACATAACTGCATTCCTTACATCAGTGTGGGCACTTTAAGAACAGGCAGTGGCTCTTTGTCCATACATTTAGAGTCTATGACCAGGAGATTTTTATGGAATGGATTACTAAAGACAGTGGCGATAGAAAACGTGTTTAGGCAATACTCGCCTACAGTTCTTTAGCGATATGAAAACAGCCTGTAGCTACAATGGCAAAGGTTAGTCAATTGCATTACATCTACAATGCAGGCTCTTTTCCACCATTTATCCCGTTTGCAATATGATGAAGCATACTTCAACCATGTGAACACTCCAATCAATCAAGTTTTATTTGTATAGCCCACATTCACAAATAACAATTCGTCTCATAGACTTTAACATTGTGTGACATCCTCTGTCCTTAACCCACAGCAAGAGTAAGGAAAAACTACTAAAAACCCTTTTCACATACAAAAATATGTAGAAACCTCAGAGAGAGCCACATGTGAGGGATCCCTCTCTCAGGACGGACAGAAGTGCAATAGATGTCAAGTGTAAGAAAACATCATCAGGATTTTTAGCAGCATCCATGAGGGTAAACATTTTTCAATACTATGTGTCAGGCAGTCCCGCTGCAATCCCAGTCTCTGGCCAGCAGCCAGCAAGACCACGATCCAGCATCAGGATGGGATCCACTATAATCCACAGTCATTGTCCACCGCCGCCAGTTAGAATCCATTATCAGCTGCCGCCTCGGTCGTGGTCCCTCATCATCCGATGCCAACGCGACAAAGGATCCTCCATTACCACTACGATCACCTGGCACGATACAGAATCCACCAAACTGGATCCACCATTGCGACCTCTGACGCGCGATCCACAATCATATCCATGGTGCGGCCACAGCTGTGGCCCTGCAGGCGCGGGCGCTAAGGCACAGAAACTCCGGGAAAAGGGGTCAAGTTAGTAACATGTACTGATCAGATAAGAATTACCTTGATGTGATAAATATGGAGAAAAGGAAGGAGAAGCAGGAAAGAGAAGCTCCGTGTGTCTTGTGTCATAAATTCCCTGTGCGTCTTAGCATCATCAGGGGTTTTTGCCTTTTTATCAATTTTGGAACATCGCACTAATTAGCTCTAACTATAAGCTTTATCAAAAAGGAAGGTTTTGAGTCTACTCTTAAACGAACAGAGCGTGTCTGCCTCCCGAACTGAAAGTGAGAGATTATTCCACAGCAGTGGGGCTTGATGGCTAAAAGCTCTGGCTCCTACTCTACTTTTAGAGACTTTAGGGACAACAAGTAAACCTGAGTTCTGGGATCGGAGTGCTCTAGTAGGTTGATATGGTACTAACATCTCTTTAAGGTAAAAAGGTGCCATATCATTAAGGGCCTTGAAGGTGAGGAAGAGAATTTTAAATTCTATTCTAGATTTAACAGGAAGCCAGTGTAGCGATGCTAATACTGGAGAAATGTGCTCTCTTTTCTTAGTTCTCGTCAGGACACGTGCTGCGGCATTTTGGACCAGCTGCAGAGTCTTTAACGACTTGCTGCTGGAGCCTGATAATAGTGAATTACAGTAGTCCAGTCTCGATGTAACAAAGGCGTGGACTAGTTTTTCTGCATCTTTTTGCGAAAGGACATGTCTGATTTTTGAGATATTACGCAAGTGGAAAAACGCGGTCATAGAAATGACTTTTAAGTGACTATTAAAGGACAAATCAGGATCGAAGATCACTCCCAAGTTCCTGACTGTGTCATTGGAAGCAAGGGCAATGTCGTCTAGCGCAGCTTCATCATACGATAATGTTTCTCTAAGGTGTTTAGGGCCGAGTATTATAACCTCTGTTTTACCTGAGTTTAATAAGAGAAAATTGAAGCATTTATTGTCCAATTGAGTCCAAACTAGACATGTAAGACTAGAGTCCCAGCCTGATGACATCTACACAGAAATCATGACTTTAAATCCCAGTGCCTCCTGGTGGCTTCAGGAAATGTCTTGTTTTTGGCATGTCTTACACTTGGATGTATTTCTCCTCAGCCATTGACCCTAACCACGTCAAACTGTATCAAATGGGTGTTAAGACATTGAAGACATAACATTACTTTGACTTTTCCTCAAATGCCAAATTAATGGCGTGGCATCAAAGGTCATCAACTCGCCGTGAAAAACCAAATTACTGTAACTTCCATGTTCATGGTTCCATCTCACTCAAACTACATGTGTGTGTTAACATCCCCCCCCTGAAGATATTCATATGGTTTTAAGAAATGGGCGTGGCAAAAAACTGACTAGCGCCCCCTAAAGGGCAGCCCCGGCACTACGATTGGCCGACATGTACAAAAATTGAGTATGGCATGTGTCTTTACATAACAAACAAATAAGTCTCTTGGATCGATATGTAAGACCAAACAGGAAGCCCGCCATTTTGGATTCAGTGGCCATTTTGACCATATTCCACATTTTTACTTTGAAGTGCTTGTCCCAGGGCTTTCATCAGTTCAACTTCAAATGCAGATGAGTGTCATCACAACAAGATGGAGTTAAAAAATGATTTAGGGATTGTTTTTTCGTCACACCGTGTGAGCGTGGCGTGGCGTCAAAGTTCATCAACTCGCCGTGAAACACGAATTTCTGTTACTTCAGTGTTCATGGTTGTGTCTCACTCAAACTACATGTGTGAATCAACAGCCCCCCCCCCCCCCGAAGATATTCATATGGTTTTAAGGCCGTGTGACCGTGGCGTCGAACTTTGATTACACGCCATCAAAACACGAGGTTCTGTATCTCGGACATATATTGTCCAATTGAGTCCAAACTAGACATGTAAGACAAGAGTCCCAGCCTGATGACATCTACACAGAAATCATGACTTTAAATCACAGCGCCCCCTGGTGGCTACAGGAAATGTCTTGTTTTTTGCATGTCTTACACTTGGATTTATTCCTCCTCATCCACTGACCTCATCCATGTCAAACTGTGTCAAATGGGTCTCAAGACATTGATAATGAAGACATAAGATTACTGTGACTTTTTATCAAGCGCATTATTAATGGCGTGGCATCAAAGTTCTGCCTCTGGTGTTTCCTCTTCGATAATTTATAAGATTAATGACGGAGCTTCCTCAGTTCCTGTTTGTTCTGAGTCTTTTATTTATAACAAATGTATTTTTTGAAAGCAAAGGGTGACTCGGGGGGGGGGGGGGTGTTTTATGACAACTGTGGAAATAAAATTCTGAATGATGTATTGATCGATTAATTGATTGATTGGGGGAGGGAGGGAGGAAGAGTGGAGCGAAGAGATGAGTCTGGACAACAGAGACGAGGAGACAGGATATGAATCCTCTCCGTCTTCTACCATCATGAGCGACGTGAGGTCAATTCAGCTTGATCTCCCCCTGGTGGCTGGGGGCAGTATATTTCATAAACCCCACTTCCTCCACGTTAGCTGATCACCGCAGCTCCAGCCCTGATCGCTACGGGCGCCACATGACGTCATCATCAAAAGATGTTATCGTTTTTGTATTTCAGCTTCATGTCTGGGTCGTGGGAGGAAGTGGAGACTCATCTTATTCACAGTCTATGATGCCATAGTTGTGACATCATGACTCCAGACTCCATAAATCTATTTGCTTACTGTGTATTTATTATTGTAACTATTTTAAAGTTGTTCTTATTCTTACCTTCTTCTGTCTCTTTTACTGCGCATTTCTATTTTTCTGATTCTGAGTCAAGCCCAGTGAAAGTTGTGTTATTGAAAAAGTTCTTTTTTTTCTCTAAAATCACTAATTCAGTTTGTGTGTTTTCTCTCTTACTGTTGAATTCTCCTCATTCCAACCTGCAGCTCTGCAGTCTGGTCTTTTTGGATCAGTGACAAAGCATCAACACATCAACACATAAACACATCCGCCCCTGGCTGGTGATGGAGTCTGGCAGCGGCTCGGAGGGGGTGGGGGGGGGCTGGCACTCCGGAGGATACAGTTACTCACCCGCTGTAACCCCAGAGCCTGGACAGCTTCTATTAGCATGTCTGAACAGTTCACTCCACCTCCCTCCATGTTAATGACGAGCATCATATCAGACAAACATCCGTCTGCTCAAAGAGGAGCCGCCGCAGGAAACAGGTTCAAATCAAGTGTTTTCATCTTCTTCAATTTACATCTGAAGTGTCTGGACGCTGCTGAACCACTGGGACACTACAGAGTGTTAAAGCCCTCCAGTTTGGACACAGCGCCCCCTGTTGTACAGCAACACTCTGACCTGACTCATGATCATTTTCACGTCTGGATTTATTATGACAGAAAAGATAAAGATGCAGGTGACGTCTGAAAGAAGAAGAACTGGTCGGACCAACGTGAATATGAACAACTGCTCAACTAATTTAACTGGGAAATACTCGTTTTCTGTGTCTGTTGTTTCAGTTTCTTATACGAACAATCCTCTTACACTGTATATCTTCTGTTTTGTATATATTACTCTACTTTTACCGAGTGTCACGCTCCCCTTTGCTGGTGGGAATGAATCCTGCATCGATCCAGAGATGAGAGATGAACGTCTATCGGCCTCTGACGGCTCCAGTGTTAATCATCTCACTGCATCTTCTCCCTACCTCCTACATTCAGCTGGTGGATCCTGTTCTGTCCCACTTCTCTGAGGATAAAGGACGAGTTTGTCCCACTTCTTCAACGGGTTGACTCACCGAGGAGGATAATTCAAATACAGAGGAGCCAGAAAACTATTATTCCTGAGAGAACACGTTTAGCCACTGAGCAAAACCGACAGTGAACAAACCTGAAGGGA
The DNA here is from genome assembly GCF_963576545.1 of Limanda limanda. Lineage (NCBI taxonomy): Eukaryota > Metazoa > Chordata > Actinopteri > Pleuronectiformes > Pleuronectidae > Limanda > Limanda limanda. Next base: position 2,515,432 of record NC_083643.1, on the reverse strand, counting down.
AACATCACGTAAAGTGAGTTTCATGGTCAGACAGTGATGGAGAAGTCGGTCCAGCTCTGACCTGATTTCTGTTTGGAGACAAACGACCTAATCTGATTTCTCAATTTAGGCTGGACTTTAAGATTTGGCCAGCGGCGGCGGCTGAAAATGGGCCAGTGATACAAACCCAGATTCAAATGGGACAGTGGCTGTCAGTGGAGTCGATGCTGAGCAGGACTTTCATCCTCCTGGAAACTTCAGTCACCTCTGGACTCGTTTCTCTTTGGGTCCTGCGAGGAGATTAATCCATGAATTCACATGTTTGACCTTCTCTGTACGAGCTGATGTACGAGCAGAGTTCGGGCGGTTTCCACGACGACCTGCTGGGACCAGCGGGATTCATGACATCACACAAAGTCGATCGTGGGCGACGTTAGCGACGGAACTGAACTCGCTCATGTGGCCGATATCAGGGAGTAAAAACTGATTTATCAACAGATACAAATATCTAAAGAACGATTCCTCAGATATCGAATGTATTGACAACTGATATTTTACAGTTCAACTATAAACCCTATCGAAAATAATCATAAATACAGAAAACAGATGAACTACAACCACATATATACGTAGATAAATGTAGATAGATGTAAACATAAATGCAAATCTTTCTTGAGTGAACTAAAACTTTTACCTTTCTTATCTTAATTTATATCCGCAGACAAAAATGTCAATAATGAAATGCTTGATTCAACCAGTACCCACATATCAAACTGTATCTGGCCCACACTGTCCCTCTGTCACCCGGGACTCGTACCATGAGAAACCTGGAGCCCAATCAGCTCGGTGCCATTTAGAACATATTCACCACAGGTTCCACTTCAGGTTCACATCCAGGTTCCACCTCATCTAGAGAACCTCATGTTTGTCCAAATAATCCCACATTTGTTTTGGGATATTTGGGCCAAATTTGCTATTTCACAAGTGGCCACTTTATGCTCACATCCATTTTGTGTTGGTCACATCATAGCCTGAGGTGGCCCACATCTGTTTGCTTTAGTTTCATATTCATATATAGCTCAATATACATGTGGATAAAATGCTGAAGCACTAATCAAGCGCGGAGGAGGAGGTGAAGCACGTGATTGGTTGAAATGTTCCACCTCAGACTGGAAACATGTTTTGCTGTTTTAAGTGATTTCTATTCCCCAGGAGCAAAAATCTAAAATGAATCGATAATTTGTTGTGATTATATTTATATCGACTGATTTGAAAGTTTCTACCTTGATCACATATTTGACCTCATCGCTGTAATTACAAATAGATTTTTCTGTATTTCAACACATTGATTAAAAATAAATGACCCATGTTTCAATGAACTGGATTTCTGTTCTCTGGAGGCTCCTCCCACCAGACTCTGCTTCCTCCACTGCCGTGACCTTTGAGCAGACCCCCCCCCCACTGCACTGACCTTTGATGTGCTCGTTGACCACGCTCTCCAGCCGGTCCAGTCTCTCCATGATCCTCAGGGTTTCTCCTTTCCCGTCCTCCTCCAACTTTCTCCTCTGCGCCTCGTCTCCTCCTCCGCGCTCCAGCGCCGCCTGGTGGTCACCGCTGGACACGAACCTGGTGACCCAGCCCACGTACAGCAGGCACACGATGTTGGTCATCCCGCTGAGGATCACGCACGTCGACACCAAAGTTTTAGTTCTGCGTGAGCACAGCATCGCGACATCCCTCCCCCCCCCACCACCCTCCTCCTCCTCTTCCTCCTCCTCTTCCTCCTCCTCCTCCTGCTGCAGGTGGATCCACCAGCGGGTCAGTGCGCATCAGGTCCCGGCTCGGGCATCGCACGAAGCCGCCCCCCCCAGGAGGCTTTCACTGCTGCTCTGTATCCGGCTGCATGGATAATAATGTGTGTGGAGATTAGAGAGGAGGAAGAGGAGGAAGAGGAGGAGGAGGAGGAGGAAGAGGAGGAGGAGGCTCCCCGCTGTGCAGCGACTCAAGCTGCAGAGCTGTCACAGTCCGCGCAGCAGACTCCTCCCCCCGGCCAGGAGCCCTCATCCGGACCAATGAGAGGGGAGGGGGGCGGGGTCTGCTCAGTTAATGCCACACACCCCTCCCTCACAGCTGGAGCTCAGGGAGGAAGAGGATGGAGGTGAGGAAGAGGAGGAAGAGGAGGAGGAGGAGGGTTAATGAAAATAAAACCGGTGCCTGCATCCAAGTCTTTGATGCGTGCGTAAAAGTGTGTGTGTGTGATGTTTAAACCACGTGTGTGTGTGTGTGTGTGTGTGTGTGTGTGTGTGTGTGTGTGTGTGTGTGTGTGTGTGTGTGTGTGTGTGTGTGTGTGTGTGTGTGTGTGTGTGTGTGTCTTATGAAGTGAGGACATTCTGGCCTCTCCTTACTTGTTAGGATTAAGGCTTAAATTTGTGATTAGGGGTAAAATGTGCATTGTGATTAATTTATGGTTGAGTTTAGGTATGAATTGTTCTCGGTTAAGGTTTTTGTTTCATCTATAATCTCTTTAAATTCATTTTACATGTGCATGTGCAGAATCTAGGGCCTGGAAGCCTCAAGGTTTTTATTTGGACCAATCACGTTTGAGCAGGCTCAGGAAACACGTTGGCTAATGAGTTCATCACCAATCATATGCAGATAGAGGTTAATAGAGATAAAAGTATCAGTGTATAAAGTATTAAAAAGTGTCAGTGTATAAAGTATTAAAAAGTATCAGTGTATAAAGTATTAAAAAGTATCAGTGTATAAAGTTTTAAAAAGTATCAGTGTATAAAGTATTAAAAAGTATCAGTGTATAAAGTATTAAAAAGTGTCAGTGTATAAAGTATTAAAAAGTATCAGTGTATAAAGTATTAAAAAGTATCAGTGTATAAAGTATTAAAAAGTATCAGTGTATAAAGTATTAAAAAGTATCAGTGTATAAAGTATTCAAAAGTATCAGTGTTTTTTCGACTGAAGACAGAAAGAAATGGGACAGCAGCACCTGCAGGGAGTGAGGGATTGTGGGTAAATGACTGTGTTGAGCCTTGTTAAACAGAGGGAAGTTAGTGTGACCTTTTTCAAAGAGGAGAAAGGTCACACTAACTTCTTGTTCTTTGTTTTTTTTTTTTTACAGATATTTAACTACCAGCCTCCAGATCTGGCAGAAGATGAACCTCATTATTCTGCGGGAAATTAGTCTTTGTCTCTTCAGCACAGAACAGACAGAGGAGCAGCTGAGGGACATTCAACTGACAGAGGACGAGCAGGAGGAGGAGAGAGAGCTTTTCTTAAAACACAGCATCCATCATGTCCTTTCTTTAAAAGTTTAATCAACCGACACATTTTAAACTTCGTGCCAGGTTTGCTAAGTGAAGCCGAAACCTATTGATCGCCCCCTGGTGGCTCAGTATACCCAAGGTATTACATATTTGATCAGATTTACCAATGTTGATGTATCGTGTTGAAGATGCTGGAAGGTGATGTTGCTCTTTCCTTTCCTTGTTGATTTGTTCATGAACAGACACACACCTTCTCACACACACACACACACACACACACACACACACACACACACGCACACACACACACACACACACACACACACACACACACACACACACACACACACACACACACACACACACGCACACACACAGACACACACACGTAGCTCTGAATTGAAAACTCTCCATTCACCGAAGAGCACTCTGGCAGATCCAGTCGACTCGGTTATAAATAATACATTAGATCTAAAATATTAAGCCTCTCACTCTATTCTGCTTTCAGTGGCTGGTCAGTCTGTCTGTCTGTCTGTCTGTCTGTCTGTCTGTCTGTCTGTCTGTCTGTCTGTCTGTCTGTCTGTCTGTCTGTCTGTCTGTCTGTCTGTCTGTCTGTCTGTCTGTCTGTCTGTCTGTCTGTCTGTCTGTCTGTCTGTCTGTCTGTCTGTCTGTCTGTCTGTCTGTCTGTCTGTCTGTCTGTCTGTCTGTCTGTCTGTCTGTCTGTCTGTCTGTCTGTCTGTCTGTCTGTCTGTCTGTCTGTCTGTCTGTCTGTCTGTCTGTCTGTCTGTCTGTCTGTCTGTCTGTCTGTCTGTCTGTCTGTCTGTCTGTCTGTCTGTCTGTCTGTCTGTCTGTCTGTCTGTCTGTCTGCCTGTCTCTCTGTCACTCTGTCTGTCTGGCTGACAATGATGCAAACTGTGGCCCGTGTGCTGGAAGCTAATATCCAAATCAGAGCACATGGCCGAGAGGGACATCTGCAGCTTCCACAATGTCCTGAAACACCAGTTCCTGATTAAAGTACGTGACCTGCACTGCTTCATCATCTCTGTCATCTTCTGATGCTGCGTTCACAGAAAACACAAAGTGACTTCTAGCATCACTTCAAGGTAACAAACCTTTTTCCATCCGCTCGATTCCAATCTGTGAGAATAAGATATTTGCTTCCTGTGGTGAAGCACATCTTCAGCGTGGAGTTTAACTTTGTTGAACTTTGACCTCTGACACGACCCACGCCTGCATTCATGTGTGTGAACGGGTTCTGAGACTTTCTGTGTGAAACAGGTCGGCGGCTGCATGAAGATACAAAGAACCGCTGCTGAGAGTTTTTAGGTTTTAATTAAAGTTGTTTATATGAGTCAAGCACTTTTCAGATCTTTCTCTCCAGGCTGCACTTTGACTTCTGTCTTTCTAACACTTCACATTTAGGATGAGAAAATAAACTTTCCTTTAATATCCCCGAGCTGAAGACGCTGGAGTGAAGGTGAAAAGGTCGTCAGGACCAAATCAGGTCTCAAGTTTTATCTGTTTCATGTCCTTGAGCTGAGACAGGTTTTTATTAACAGCAAAGACAGGGGGGGGGCTGAACAGCTTCCTCTCATCTTTATCTATGAAGAGTCGAGTGAGCAGAGGAGTGAAGTTAGATTCAGACTTCAGCGCTTCAGACAAGATCGTCTGCTCCAGTTTGTAAAGAACAAGTTTTATAAACATTCAAGTGAAAAAAGGTCAAGGATGAGAGATCCTGCACGCTGGATACAAACCGATCAATACAGGAAATAATACATAGATTTGATGTTTGACTTTCATGTTACACGTTATTCTGCATTATTCAGATGTAAGATGGCAGCGAGAGAGAGAGAGATAGAGAAAGAGAGAGAGAGAGAGAGAGAGATTATATTTTAATCACATAAGAGATAAAACAGAAAAACAACTGAAAATGCGAAACCCAACTTTCGTCAGAGTCATAAGCATCTTGACAAAGTTTCATTTCATTTTATCAAATATTTGTTAACAAACACGATGGATCATCTGAATATCAGACGTTAAAATCCTAACACAACTAGTGTTGCTAAAACTTAAATAGCATCACAATTTGCTTCTGTACCAAAGTTAACATGATTTGCTTTAATCGTTCTTATGTGGAGAAACAGATTAGAATTAAAACTCCAAACACTGAAACCACTTTTTTAATCTTACTTGTAAAGTGCAGTGATTATTTGTTAATCCAGCAGATTGACTCTTCTCTCCATCTGTTCATCGGTGTGACGGCAGCAGCCTCATTCACCTCGGAACAGGATTTTATTCCCACTGCAGAGAAGAGAAACTCTCAGAGGAAAGCTAAGCTGCAGGAAGTGAGTGACAGGGAACACTCGGCCGCTCAGTGGCTGCTGAGCGTGAAACTTCTTACTGCTTTAGAGGTTAATGAGATTTTTTAAACCGTGGCTCGTTCTGAGAAAATGTTCCATGTGCGTGTGAATTCACCTCCTGGTCAGTTTCATGTCTGCTGCACCCAGAGACTCGTGTTGCATCAGGTCGCTGCTTCAGTTCAGTAATGCAGGAAATGTGAAGGTCGTCCGGGCAGGAGCACGCCAGGCTGATAAGCTGCTGTCAGACCTGGAGCCCGGAGAGTTTCCTGAAGTTCTCTGGAGAGGCTGTGAGTCGAATAACACGTCTGAGTGAGAAAAACTGCAGGAAAACTCACAGCGAGCGAGTGTTCACGTTGATAATGTCTGAACAACAGGAGCCACACGAGCTCTGGATGTTCTCCTGTTGTCGTGAACGTCCTGCTGCTTCTTCAGGTGTGAAACACAAACTCAGGGAAAGGTCCAGACCCAATTTTTTAGAGTTCATTTCTGCAAACAGCTGGAGGCCAGAAGCTGGAGAACCAGGAGAGAAACCAATCATGGAGATGAACGGGACGGATGGACGACCTGATTGGCCGACAGGTTTGAATCCAGAATCTTCTCGTTGTGAGGCGACGGTGTGAAACCACGGCAACAAGCTGCAGCTCAATTCAGCTCCGAACCCACAGATCAGGGGTTCAAAGTCAAACTGAATCAGTCTTTAGAAAGCTGCAAAACATAACGAGCTACAAACTGAATATAACATGTTATATATTCTTAGAGTAAGATGTTAGAAAAAGGCTTGAATAAGAAAAACTAGGGAATTTACTGTCATTTGAAATGAACTTATTTTGTTAGAATGGCAGGTTTCATTCGAACATCGTGTAAAAAAATCTAAAAGATGAATAAATACAACAATTGGTTAAATTTAATAAGACTTAGATTGATCACATAAATTGTTGTTCTTGGTTTAATCAGCTCATATTGATGGTTGATCCTCTTCTGAAGCCTGAGACCAGTGGAATCATGAATCTGAAAGTCTTCACCCTGAGGTCTGCAGCTCCTCCGTGTAAAACGTTCACGCTCAACCTCGTCTCAGCTGTAAAGATTATTAACGTCCCAAAGAGCAAATCAGTCGAAGCTAGTTTTCTGGCTGTTTGTTTATCCGAATGTTCTGTAGCTCATGCTAGTTATAATAATAATAATATAATATCATGTCAAGTCCTTCTAATGCTGGAGATAAACCTGCTCATACCTTAAAGTTAGCGTATGTGAAATCTCTGCAGAAAGCACAAACTTTCACTTGAACTCAAAGATGAACTGATTTGGTGCCTGAAGGTCAGAGGTCAAGGTTACAGTGACCTTTATATGACGGAGGCGTACAACCACAGTGCAGTTATTCTAGTTTATTTAAAGAATGCAAATCTGTTCTGTAGTGTGCCCTCTAGTGGAATACTCCAGTAACATACCTGTGTACTACATATCAAGCACATGAACAATTGAGCCCACGATTCATCTGCTCAGCTACGTGTTGCTATGAGCAACTCAACAGCTCAGTGGTTGAAGGGTTCCTCCACCCTGAGGTGAGGATGGAGGAGGTCACCAATCTGCTGGAGAACAAACACACACGTTGTTGATCTGCTCGACTCCTGCAGCCACGACGACCTGCGCTAACGAGAGCTCCTCAGTCACACGGCACAATGAGTCCACGAGCTCACAGGAAACCATGAATCACTCTCAGTGGATCTTCATCTCCACACACTGAGAGAAACGTCCCAGTTTCCCCATTCATCTCATAATTGGTTCCTCCTTCATGTTAAATACATCAAACCAAACCTTCCAACTCCCGTTTGAGTGTTTAATGACCCTAATATTAAATTTAGCTCCGGAATAATCTGCATATCTTTTTTTAATAACTTGTAATTTAAATTGAAATATCATCTAATAAACCTAAGAGATTTGCCGAGGAGCCTTTTGATCAAAAGCGGTGACAGCCGTGCTTTTTGCTAATGTGACGGGCTTTTTCTCAAATTGGTCCCTTGGGAATCGCAGGGAAATTTGTTATATAAGCGCTGAGTCGCTGACAGATCCTGTAAAGTAATGTGTGAAGCTGAGAGTGGAACAATCAGTCTGAGGGCTCTGATGAAAAGGAAAGCACTTGATTTGTGTCGGAGCTGCAGACGTTGCTGTGCTTCCATATTTGACTTCCTGGCACAGACACATTAAACATCAGCACTGAGACGTGGAGGGAAATTCGTTTTTCTTTTTTTGTCGTTTGTCAAAATGTCCAGAAATTGACGCGTGAAAACGACACATTGAAAAACCTCAGACACACGGTGGTGATGCCATCTTCTGTGCAGCCTCCTGTGTCGTCTCTGGATGATGATCATCAGACCAAGCAACAGTGGGCGTATCTCAAAAGAATCTCTATTTTAGCGTCTTAGATGAAGCAAAACGTAGAGGAAAAAGTTTGGTTTGCTAAATATCCGCACTAGTGTGAACAGGGAATCAACAGATTACATTTATCTTGAATAGTTTAGAACTTTATCCTAAGAATCATGACGATTTGGTGCAGACGTTGAGAGACTGTTGGGCCTGGGAGGAGATTTGAGCTCCACTGAGAGACAAAGTTGTAACTTAGATGAAGATCTGACAAATACACACATGCACGCTTCTTTTTCCGTGCCACTCTCACTGATGCAGGCGTCTAGGGAATGAATTCTGTCTCAGGAAAAACCAGGATCTCAATTCCCAGGGTTCAAACAAGGCTTTAACCTTCTCTTACTATATCCCTCACACTCCTCTTTGTATTCCTTCCATCCTTTTCTCCCTCTGGCACCAGAACCCATTAGGAGGCAGACAGCTGACTCTCACGCGTTTCGCTCCTGAAGGTTTATGTGTGTGTACATGAATCTGTGTGTGTGTGTGTGTGTGTGGCGGGAGCAGGGAATCATAGCTCTTAAGTGAACAGATTGAAGGGAGTCAGCCAGGAATCTGCTTGGAACCTCTTTGCTACAATAGTTCTGCATGTTGGTCCGTAAATATGTATATGTTGTGTATTTATGTGTATATATAGTTTTTATTCCATTCATATTTTTATATTTCCAGTGTTAATTGACTCTTGCTGCTGTAATATTGCAAATTTCCCCACTGTGGAAAAAATTAAGGATTATCTTACCTTATCTTAAATATTCTCTATTGATTGATTGTCTGTTTAAAGTGACTTTCTGGCGACATTTCTTTATATCAAAGTCTAAGTTTTCATTCTGCAGCTGAAATAAATCCTCCTCTGATTCCCAGAAGCTTGCATGTAACAATCTGACGCCTGTTATTTTACGTAGATCCACGTATGAAGGAACAAAAAGAGACTAATTTAAGGATAAAGGAGATTTTAATCTTGTTCTCCATTCAGCCATGAAACTAAATGTAATAGAGCAACAGTGGCTGGTGTAACAGAAGAAACAGCCTGAGTCAGCAACTTCTCCACCTGTTCATCAACTTAATGAGACTCCAGCCTGCAACACAAAAGAAAACTACCATGATGGATTCTCTGCTCACGAGTTTACAGCTTTAAATACAACCAGAGCAGAAAGTCCTTCACTTCTTACGTGTTTACTTTTTCATAGTGTAAATATACAAAATTCAGATCCTGTTGTGAGGTGGTGGTTTGTTCTGAAAGGTTTTATTTCTACATTTTGCTGATCTCAGCAGCGAAGGAGCATCTCGTGAAGATGAACTTTCTTCTCTCAGTAACAGAGGAAGTCACCTGATGAAAGGATGTGACCTCACGACCTCTGACACAACTTGTTTACAGACAAACAGCTGGAATTCTATCTGACAGACGTCTTGAAGTGGCTATGATCCAGTTTAATGAAGAATTTTACACATTATATCTTATTTGTGACATATCTCCTATTTGTATTTCTTTATTTAATATTTATAAATACCACATGAAGGATTTGAGGGAACTCTGCTGATTCCACTGGTCGAGTGGAATGTAAATATTTCCAGTCGCAGCAGCAGCTCAGCAGAAGTCAGTGAGGTTATCTCCGCCTGTGGCTTGTTTATAACAGATAAACATTATTATTCACCGAGGCACCGACACACAGATGTTATCACTCACATCCTAAAGATGTGCTGTGAAAGTGTTTTTCCACTTCGACTCGTACCAGAAACATTCATTCTGAGTTTCTCGGCCTCTGCTGATTAAGTTTTGACCATTTTTTAACTCATTTCGCTCGTGAATTTCTCAAACTTTATGGAAGCGTAAGATTACAGGAAAATACGCTTAAAGCCACAATATATACAACTTCAAAGCAGCAGCTTGATTAAAGTGAGTTTGATGTTGAATATAGGGAATGTTTCCTCTTTGGGTTCGATCTCCTGTGAGACGGGTGGAACTGACTGATGGTCACAGCTCAAGAGTGAAGCTGAACTGTCGATCAACACACAGTTTATCGCCAATATTCAGCAGGAAACTTTTAAAATATGAAGAATTCTAAACAGAGTTTGATTGATTTGTTCCAGCAGCAGCTCTAGATTGACATTGATAGACTTTGGTTTTTCTCCACATGAAAACCACTTCATCGCTCGCACACAGAGCCCAACACAACCTCACATCGGCTCGTCGAACATTCTCAGGAGATTTAAATAGGAGGCAGCAAGAAACAACTCTGGAGAAAGTCTGGAGTCTCACATCCAGCCACTCTGGAGAATGTCAGGAGATGAGTGCAGCTATAGAGTTTCTTTAAATGTGTATACAGTACATCAAGGACAGCACCTCTGTAAATTGATATGATAAACTGATTAATAATAAAAGTTGGTAACATAAGGATTTAGGTTGATGAGTGAATTTTGCTCTCGTCTCACGTCTGACCAGGCAAGTGCACAGATAGACCCCTAGTGGTGCTCAAGCACCTCCCCTTTTGCCCTGGAGGAGAAAAGTGCCTTTCTGCTGGAGCCAAATTTTTTCTTCATTCATCAATAATTAAGAATAAAAATTACTCTCTCTGTCATCAATTCCCCCCAATGTGTTTTGAAATCTGACGGGTCATATTTGAGTTCTTGTGAGAATTTCGCCCCGACATGACAGACAGACAGGCAGGCAGACAGACAGACAGACAGACAGGCAGACAGACAGACAGACAGACAGACAGACAGACAGACAGACAGACAGACAGACAGACAGACAGACAGACAGACAGACAGACAGACAGACAGACAGACAGACAGACAGACAGACAGACAGACAGACAGACAGACAGACAGACAGACAGACAGACAGACAGACAGACAGACAGACAGACAGACAGACAGACAGACAGACAGACAGACAGACAGACAGACAGACAGACAGACAGACAGACAGACAGACAGACAGACAGACAGACAGACAGACAGACAGACAGACAGACAGACAGACAGACAGACAGACAGACAGACAGACAGACAGACAGACAGACAGACAGACAGACAGACAGACAGACAGACAGACAGACAGACAGACAGACAGACAGACAGACAGACAGACAGACAGACAGACAGACAGACAGACAATTTAAAGGCAGTTTTACTGTTCTACAAATTAGACAAGTTCACTAGTTTTGTTTCATTTAAAATCGTAATTATTGAAATGAAAGGTAGGTCTTAAGTTGAGCTACGTGACAGTCTGGTGAAGTATATTATAATGCTGCTTATACTTCCACTCTGTCAGAAAACAGTAAACAAAAATGTGTGTGTACTGTGTTGTCAGCTTTATAGAGATTATGTAAGTCACTCTTGATTATTATGCACAAAATTAATTTATCTCATTTAACATTTTTTAGCATAATGCCAAGAAAAGAGAGACTCCAAAAGCAGAAGGACAGGGAACTGAAGCAAGCAGCTCAGGGTAGCATCTCTCTTTTATATTGGATCAGGCCATCAACTAGTAAAACAAAAGAGGGAGAATCAGTAAGTTTTTATTTATTTATTATTATTATTTTTAATTTCATAAATAATTTTAGCGATGGGTGCCCTTTTTTTTTGGTTTGAGCACCTGGCCCCCAAAATGTCTGTGCACGTGCCTGGGTAGAGGCCTTGGGTGTCTACCTGAGAGGGGGGGGGGGCACAGCCCGCGGCTTGCCTTGCTTGCTTTTGCATTGTTGTGCCCAGTCCCTGAGTTTTTTCTCTTTTGTGTCATTTTAAACATTTCTTCATCACTCATGTCATCATCCATCTCAGTTTCATCTATTTCGATTGGCTCTGGCTGGCTGTCGGGTTTTTTTCTTGCCTGCTCAGAGTGACTGTTTGCAGGGGGGGTTCCCCCCTCGACTCCCCCCTCCGGGAGCGGACTCTCCGGGGCTTCGGAGGCTACCTCAGTCTCCGGCACCCCCCCCTCCACCAGAGGAGCCCGAGGCTGCTGTGGTCGGAGCCCCGCCAACAGCAGCCTCCGGACACAATCTGGCCGTACCGGGACAGTTCTTTGGCCAGAGTATCGTTTTTAATGAAGGGGGGTGCATTAGATATTATCACCCTCGTGGCTGGGTTTACAAGTGGGAGAACATGGTTAAAAGTCCCGTGGATCACCACTCCCTTCTCCACCACCTCGTTCACCTTTGCTGTGTTATCTAAAAACATGACGATGGCCCCGTTCATCCGGGAGGTCGACCTGACCGAGTCACAGCCGACCACCCCCCCCCCACAGCCAGCGCAGCCTCTGCCACACTGCATGCCACTGCGGGGATCAGCTTGATGGCATGCCGCTGCCGATGCCACAGGCTTGCTGCCTGTTAGCACACATTCCCAAACTCACACACTCACACACTCACAAACACACTCACTCACACACTCGGCAAACTAATCTAAACAAAAAAAAACACAACTAGAGAACTAAAGACAAAACTGATAAACATACACCTAAATGATAAACCTCAGTAAAGTTAAGTCTTAAACCCACAGTACCTTTCACACTCACACACAGCTCTCAGCTCCACGCTCACTCCGCCATGACAGAGACAGAGAGAGAAAGAGAGAGAGAGAGAGTGTGTGTGAGTGTGTGAGTGAGAGTGAGAGAGAGTGCGAGAGAGAAAGAGAGACGTTTAAGTTCACTTTTATTTAAATAATTTCATGAATTAAACGTAATAAATAACACTTCGATCATATCATATTTTACACAAGAAAACTACATGTCCCCCCACCCCCCCCCACACTGCGATGTGAAAGCTTCCAGGTTCCTGGTCAGGCTGTAGAAGGCGTGTTCTATTTTCTCGTGAGTTGCTACCAAGCCTTTAAAACACTTCACCACATCTGTCCAGCCTACACCCAACATCTGGTTCTTCCTGCTCTTCCAGGTGGCCAGTTTCTCTATACCATACAGGAAGTTAACCAGGACCATCGTTTCTGTTTTTTTTTTCGTATTTAGGCCCTAAGACAAACAAAGGGAGAGAAAAGTTCTCCCCCAGAGCCTCCACCCACTGCTGCAGGAGTCTGAATAAACCCTGTAGTCGGGGACAAGTCACCACTAGGGGCACTAGAGTCTCCCTGTCACCACAGAAACCACTTCCCTCTCCCAGAGCAAGAGAGAGAGAGACAGAAAGAGATTTTTTAGATTTTTCAAAAACACTTTATTTACATTCTCTTCATTTTACAAAACCGTTGCTTGTATTATAATTTAAATAAATAAGTGCTGATGTTAATAAAAACTCAGTCTGTTAAAACACTTTACAAAACACCTGCTCACATTATTATTCATTAAATACACACAAAAAAAAAGCTGTTGTAAAAAACTCAGTCTGTTTAAAAGTGTGGAAAAGGAATGAGCTCATTGTGGGTGACGGTGCAGAGGATGTCGTTGAAACATTAAAAACCACAGTTAAACGATAAAAGGTTGGGCTGGGTCCAAGTTCTCCCCCCCTCCGGGACCACACAGTAGGGGGTCTGTGGTTCAGTCCGGACTGGTGGATGCTTTCGACACAGTTCAAGTTGATCGTTTGTTTGTGTTCATTTGTTTCTGTTAGTAGGGGTCCGGTCTTTTCCCCCAGGCCTGGGCTCAGGATGGTTTCCAGGTAGGGGTCTGCAGTGTCTCTTTCGGTCTCCCCCATCTGGTCGGCCCTCAGGAGGTCCCTCTCATGTGTGGAGAGCCTCTGGGTCCGGAGCTTCCGGATCCTCTGGGCCACCCGGGTGGACTGCAGCCCCAGCAGGGAGCCCAGGGCCTGGGAGCTGTTGAGTACCGGCCCCACAGCATCCACCAGCCGCTGTAAAGTCTCCGCTCTTGCACCGTTCACGTTTAAAACAGAAAAACATAAATTAATTAAAACACACATTGCTGTCCTTTCCATCACGAGTTAGTTGGCGTTTGGCTCTGAGCACCAGCTTCTTAAGTCTAAAAACTTCCTGGTCTGTGAGGCCAGTCTCCTCCCTCTGGCTCATGTGGAGTCTGGCCGAGGAAATAAAAAGACCGAGATCTGGGAAGTGTTCTTCAAGTTTCAGCTGTTGATTTTTGGTGTGTTGTAAAAATGATTTAAATGTATCTACGGTGAACATTTTCCTTTTCTGACTGCTGTTAAAAAGCGGAACGTCGCTGCTGTCAGACACACA
>NC_083643.1:2488762-2493762 GCF_963576545.1 Limanda limanda | reverse complement strand
CTGGTAAATCCCCTCTTTGTTAAAAACTCCTCAAGAGAATCCTTTCAGATTTGGTTCAAGCTTCATTCAGACTAACAGAGGAACTCATTAGATTCAGGTGGATAGAGGTCAAAGGTCAAGGTCACAGAACATGTTCATGGCCGCACAAGGTCACAGTGACCTCATGTTATTGTGAGGTCAACATGTCAGGAACCTGGAGGGACGGACACTGCACTGGTTGGTGGTGGAGGACAAACGCAGGGTGGGAACTCTAGTTTGACCAGAAAGAAGAAGAAACTATATTTCCTGTCCGTCAGTGATTCAGTGATCGTCTCCTCGACACACACACATACACACACTTACACAAACACACAGACACACACACAGACACACACACACACAAACACACACACACAGACACACACACACACAGACACACAGACACACACACACACACACACAACGACACAGACACAGACACACACACACAACGACACACACAGACACACACACACACACACACACAGACACATACACACACAGAGACACACACACACACACACACAAAACACACACACAAACAGACACACACACACACACACAGACACACACACACACACACACAGAGACACACACACACACACACATAGACACACATACACACACAGACACACACACACAAACACACACATACACAGACACACACACACACACACAGACACACACACACACACACACACACACACCCGCACACACACACTCACAGACACACACACACACACACACAGACACACACACACACACACAGACACACACACACACACAGAAACACACACACAGACACAGACACACACACACAACGACACACACAGACACACACACACACACACACACACACACACAGACACATACAGACACATACACACACACAGACACACACACACACACACACACACACAGAAACACACACAACAACACACACACACACACACACACTCACCGAGCCTTCCTGCAGTTCCTCACAGCTGGGATCAGTCTCCATCGACCCCAGACTGATGTGTTGAACTTCTTCAGGTCCAACTCATCCAGAACCTCCTCTGACATCTGCAGCATGTAGGCCAGAGCTGAGCAGTGGATCTCAGAGAGTTTCTCCTTCGATCTGTTCTTTGACGTCAAGAACTGTTTCATCTGCTGATGAACTGAGTGGTCGTTCATCTCAGTCAGACAGTGGAAGATGTTGATGCTTCTGTCAGGAGAAATGTGATCACTCTGCATCTCCTTCAGGTTGTTGATGATCTTTGAATTGTTCCTTGTCCGACCCAGCAGGCCTCCTAAGACTCTCTGGATCTTATTTGGATTGTTCCCTGTCCGACCCAGCAGGCCTCCTAAGACTCTCTGGTTGGACTCCAGACTGAGGCCGTGAAGGAAGCGAACAAACAGGTCCAGATGACCATTTGTACTGGTGAGGGATTTCTCCATGGTTCTCTTCAGGAGATCATCCAGGGAGAAGGTTATGTCTGTTCCCAAGAAGTTCTTGAGTTCTTCTGTGTTCCTCTCGGTGTAACAGTGGAACATGTAGACTGCAGCCAGAAACTCCTGAACGCTCAGATGAACAAAGCAGTAGACTGATTTCTGGAAGATCACACACTCTCTTCCGAAGATCTCAGTACAAACTCCTGAGTACACCGAGGCCTCTGTGACATTAAGACCACACTGCTCCAGGTCTTCTTGGTAGAACATGATGTTTCCTTCCTCCAGATGTTGAAGTGCCAGCCTCCCCAGCTTCAGGAGAACATCCCTGTCAGCCTCCGTCAGCTGCTGTGGACTCGTCTCATGTCCCTCACCGTACTTGTTGTTCTTCCTCTTTGTCTGAACCAGCAGGAAGTGTGAGTACAGGTCAGTCAGGGTCTTGGGCAGCTCTCCTCTCTGGTCTGTGGTCAACATGTGCTCCAGAACTGTAGCACTGATCCAGCAGAAGACTGGGATTTGACACATGATGTGGAGGCTCCTGGACGTCTTGATGTGTGAGATGATTCTGCTGCACAGCTCTTCATCTCTGAATCTCCTCCTGAAGTACTCCTCCTTCTGGGCGTCAGTGAAGCCTCGTACTTCTGTGACCCTGTCAACACATGCAGGAGGGATCTGATTGGCCGCCGCAGGTCTGGAGGTTATCCAGACAAGAGCCGAGGGAAGCAGATTCCCCCGGATGAGGTTTGTCAGCAGCACGTTGACTGATGACCTCTGTGTGACCTCAGACACAAGCTTCCTGTGGTTGAAGTCCAGAGAAGGTCTGCTTTCATCCAGGCCGTCAAAGATGAACAAAGGTTTACAGACAGCGAGCGTCTCTGCCGTGAGCTTCTGTAACGCTGGATGGAAAACACGGAGCAGCGTGAGGAGACTGTGCTGCTGGTCCTTCACCAGGTTCAGCTCCCTGAACGAAAGCACAGTCAGCAGACCCACATCCTGGTTCTCTAAACCCTCGGCCCAGTCCAGAGTGAACTTCTGCACCGAGAAGGTTTTTCCAACTCCAGCGACGCCGTTGGTCAGGACGACTCTGATGCGTCTCTGCTGGTCAGTGGAGGCTTTAAAGATGTCGTGGCACCTGATGGGAGTGTCGTGGAGGATCTTCATCTTGGAAGCCGTCTCAAGCTGCCTCACCTCATGTTGAGTATTAACCTCTTCACTCTGTCCCTCTGTGATGTAGAGCTCAGTGTAGATCCTGTTGAGGAGGGTTCTACTTCCTGTTGCATCACTTCCTTCAGTCACATGTTCACATCTCCTCCTCACACTGAGCTTATGTTCATCTAAAACCTCATGCAGACCACGATCTGCTGAAAGACAAGAAACAATGTCAGAGACAGAGAATCTGAGAATCCGCTGATTGTTTTCATCAGATACAGAAAAACTACAGAAAATAAAAGCTTTTTAACTTTGTGCTTTTCTAACGATGTTAAATGTTGATGCTGTATGAAGGAACAAAATAAAACCACATGTGCTGTTGTCAGAAGTGAAGACATCAGCAGACACATGTACAGTGCTGCTCTGACCGGCTGTCTGACCTCCAGCTCCTGTTCTGGATCTTTGTCCACACTGGGGACACAAGGAGTCTCCTGAAGAGCCAGACTGGTCCCAGTATGAGGTGATGCACTGTCTGCAGAACCAGTGTCCACAGCTGGTGGAGACTGGATCCTTCAGGACGTCCTGACACGAAGCACAGCAGGACGACTGCTCCTCCTCAGAGACATGACTCCTCTTCCTCTCCCTGTGAAGACATGTCCTGATAACTCACATGTCACAGTCACAGGTTGTCATCACTTCCGTCAAGGAGGTTTTGTTTTCACCCAGTATGTTTGTGTGTTGGTTGGTTCGTTAGTGGGATTATAAAAAACAACAGATTACCAGTAAACTTGGTGGAAGGTTGTGGTCTGTGAACAAGATCGTGGGGGGGGGGGGGGTCCTCTTTCACAGACATGTTCAGAGGACTGATGTTTACCAGTGTGTGGAATTTGGTGCAGATCCAAATCAAACTGAGTCTCTAGTGGATTTCAAAGTGGTTTCATAAGGAGCGTGTTGGTTCTTGGTGGAGGTCTGAGCTCTTTGAGTGATTCTGAGAGATTAGTCACCAACTTCAATGAAGCTGTGTCCTAATGCAGGGGCCACACTAGAGGAAACTAGATCCTCTTCAGAGCAGGTCACAGTAGAAACAGTCTCTTACTCTGTGTGTGAGGGTCCAGGTTCTTTACTGAAGAGTAGAGGTGGAGCCATGGAATGGTCACTCTTCAGAGACAGACAGCTGGACCCTGGAGACTCTGCTCTCAGTCTGTGGTCCTGATCTCTGCAAACACAAACATGTTTTTATTCAGAACACATCATTCACTGGTTAATTCTCTGAGGATTCAGTTTGGAGGTTCACATGTTTGTATCAGGTCTCTTACTTTGTGTGTGAGGGTCCAGGTTCATTACTGAAGTATAGAGGTGGAGCCATGGACCAGTCACTCTTCAGAGACAGACAGCTGGACCCTGGAGACTCTGCTCTCAGTGTGTGGTCCTGACCTCTGCAAACACAAACAGGTTTTTATTCAGAACACATCATTCACTGGTTCATTCTGTGAGGATTCAGTTTGGAGCTTCACATGTTTGTAGCAGGTCTCTTACTTTGTGTGTGAGGCTCCAACTTGCTCTGAAGTGTCCTCGTCCATGTTGCACCGGGCCGGCTGCGGCTCAGTTGTGGTTCAGGCCGCGCTGCTCTTCTAGATATTCAAGGTCTGGTCTATTTCCTTCTGGTTCTGCGCTCAGTTTACAGCAGAACTCAGTGAAATGATCTCTCTCTCTCTCTCTACTTGAGCATTTTCTTATCTACACTCAAACCAATCAACTACATTAAAGTTAATCAATACAAGCTTGTAAAAGTTCCTGTGTCCTTCAACCCCCGGCCACTAAGAGAAGGAAACTCAACATCTAGTGTCATGTTCACGTCATAAAATCTGGAAATGAAATACAGAACTTTATAGACAGTAACACTGAGAGCACATCAGTCAGCAGCTTGAAGCAGCACTCTGTATCTCCACTCAGTTCTATGGCTTTGTGCCCAAATGAAGGTCAAACACAAGCTCTTCAACTTCATATTCACTTTAAAACTCATACAAAACCAGTATGAAGTTATATGTGTGTGTGTGTGTGTGTGTGTGTGTGTGTGTGTGTGTGTGTGTGTGTGTGTGTGACGGTGACATCTGTCACCAGGTGTGAACTGACAAACTTAGAGTCATGTGATCAGCAGACGGATGTTAACAGCAGGTGTGAGAGTGAGACAGTGAAACTTTCAGAAAGTTGTGTTCACACTCACCTGCTCACTTTCCTTCCTTCTGCTCGTCCAGGTGAAAATGGAGTCTGACCGCTCCCTGTTCTCAGGCTCCTCCTCCTCCCTGTGGAACCAGTTCACTCTTGAAACCAGTTCAAAGTCCAGTTCATACCCATGAAGATGAACTGGTTCACAGTTCATGTTTTATTGTGATGTTATGATG
>NC_083643.1:2481262-2483762 GCF_963576545.1 Limanda limanda | reverse complement strand
TGTTTGGGAGTGAGAGTGTGTGATAGTGTGTGAGTGTGCGTGTGTGAGTGTAAGTTTGTTGGAGAGAGAGAGAGTGTGTGTGTGTGCTGGAGAGAGAGAGAGAGATTTGACCTTTTAAGTTCACTTTTATTTAGATCATTTAATGAATTAAACGTAATAATTAACACTTCAATCATATCATATTTTACAAAAGAAAACTACATGTCACACACCCACACAGAATCTAAAAATGAAGGATCAGTGAACTGTCCTCTAGTGAACATAGAACCTGCCCCCCCCCCCCCCCACTAAAATAAACACAATCTGAGCAGGAAGGTTGCTGGTTTGAATCCGGTTCAGATGAGTCTTCCTGTTTGGAGTCTGCATGTTCTCCACGTGTTTTCTCCAGGTGCTCCGGCTTCATCTCACAAACACATGCAGATTAGGGGTTGTGTAGATTGGAGACTACACACAAGCTGCTGCTGCTTCAGCCTCTGGATCCTCAGGACACAGCTCAGCCTCCGTCCACACACACTGTCCTCTTCACACTCAGCTCCAGTAAGACCTCTTCCACCTGTTGAGAGAAGAAGACATCAGTGTCACAGAGACTCACTTCATCAGCTGTGAGTCAGTGATGCAGCTCATCCAGTAGAAAGAGCAGCAGGGACTTCAGTCCTGTTCAGAGGTGGAGCAGCTTCCTCTCTGCTTCATGTTCACGTGTTGGAATGAACACGCTAAGAGCTCAGTGTGTGTCCTCTGCATGTCAAAGTGCAGAGTGGACACCTGAGAGGTGGATTTACTGCTGTTACAGGTGAAGACATGTTTCACTGTGTGTTGATGAACATCTGCTTCTGACAAACTGGGACCAGATGAGACAGATGGACCTCAGCAGAGGTTCTGCTCTGTATAAAGAGCTCCTGGTTACCATGGTGATGAGGAGAGGCTTCAGTCCCACTGATCTCAGAGCTGTGACAAAGATCCACCTGATCAGTTCTTCACTGATGAAGTGAGAGGACAAACTGTCTCAGATCAGATGAAGACAACACGTCTCTGTCCCTCGTGTGAGGCTGTCAGCTGTGGTCCAGCTTGTGTAAGTTACAGCGCCCCCTGGTGGCATCTGGTAAAAATATATTACGTGACCACGACATAATAACGTGTGAACGAGACAAATAACTCGAGGCCACGAGATCTGAATCTGTTGTTTACTAACAAGACGAGTGGAAGACAAGAAGACACACACTGTCTCACTGTCTCTGAGGACACACACTGTGTCACTGTCTCTGAGGACACACACATGGACCTGTCTCCAGGAAGCTGACTGAGGGCATCTGGTGTTTTGGGGACAGGATGAGTCTGGAGACATTGAGATGTTCTGGGTGAGTTAGAGATCAACTGAACCAACCAGACGTTGATTTAAACTTCCCTTATCCGTCCCTTTAAGGAGAGTGTGCACCACACAACAGTGTAGAGTCACAGTGGTCAGTGGGCGGAGCTTTGATACGGGTTGATCTCCAACTTAACCTGGAGCAGGTTAGCCGTTCATCAGAAGTTACCATGGTGATTTACTTTGTTAAGAAGTGGACGAGCTTCTTGGGACTGAAAAAAATAAACCTGAAGTTAACCTGATAACCACAAATCCTGCTTGGTAGCACAGACCCTGGATCTGTGATACTGACTGTGTTTAGTAAAATACTGATGAAAGCAGCGTGGACTGACTCCAACCATCTACTGACCTCAGAGTCTCCAGTCGACAGGTTGGACTCTGCTGTAGATCAAGCAGCTCCTTCACTCCTGAGCCCTGCAGGTGGTTTAGACTCAGATTCAGTTCTCTCAGATGAGAGGGGTTTGACCTCAGAGCTGAAGCCAGAGAAGAACAGCTGATCTCTGTCAGTCTGCAGCTCCACAACCTGGATAAAGAATAAAACTTAACTGTAAATTAAACTGAGTTCGTGTGTGAAAATAACAGACACATATTCATGTCAGTACAGACTCATAACATGGAAGATAAATATGAAATCAGACATGTTGGACTAAAAACGAGTTCTGATTCAGTACAAATAGATTATTTGGACCCGATCTCTGTCCTGCAGATCAGTTTAGGAAATCCAGAACTAAACTCAGTGTTTTAACAAGTAGATGAATATTTAAAATGTCACAGATTCATTAATGAATGGATTCAAGTTATGTATGAAGAGGAATTATGTAAAATGAGAATGAAATGATAAATTATGAATAAATGCTGTTCATAGATATGAGATCTACAAAAGTCAGTCAGTGAACTGACCTCAGAGTCTCCAGTCGACAGGTTGGACTCTGTAGAAAACCACACAGCTCCTTCACTGCTGAGTCCTGCAGGTCTTTGTTCCAGCTCAGATCCAGTTCTCTCAGATGAGAGGGGTTTGACCTCAGAGCTGAAGCCAGAGAAGAACAGCTGATCTCTGACAGACTGCAGTGATGCAACCTGGATAAAGAAATATGAATATTAGAATGTATCCTCCTGTTGTTGTGGATCGTCATCATG
>NC_083643.1:2421262-2476262 GCF_963576545.1 Limanda limanda | reverse complement strand
CTGGGGACAGGAGGAGTCTCCTGAAGAACCAGACTGGTCCCAGTATGAGGTGATGCACTGTCTGCAGAACCAGTGTCCACAGCTGGTGGAGACTGGATCCTTCAGGACGTCCTGACACGAAGCACAGCAGGACGACTGCTCCTCCTCAGAGACATGACTCCTCTTCCTCTCCCTGTGAAGACATGTCCTGATAACTCACATGTCTCAGTCACAGGTTGTCATCACTTCTGTCAAGGAGGTTTTGTTTTCACCCAGTATGTTTGTGTGTTGGTTGGTTCGTTAGTGGGATTATAAAAAACAACAGATTACCAGTAAACTTGGTGGAAGGTTGTGGTCTGTGAACAATATTGTGTGGGGGGGGGTCCTCTTTCACAGACATGCTCAGATGACTGATGTTTACCAGTGTGAATTTGGTGCAGATCCAAATCAAAATGAGTCTCTAGTGGATTTCAAAGTGGTTTCATAAGGAGCGTGTTGGTTCTTGGAGGAGGTCTGAGCTCTTTGAGTGATTCTGAGAGATTAGTCACCAACTTCAATGAAGCTGTGTCCTAATGCAGGGGCCACACTAGAGGAAACTAGATCCTCTTCAGAGCAGTTCACAGTAGAAACAGTCTCTTACTCTGTGGGTGAGGGTCCAGGTTCATTACTGAAGTGTGGAGGAGTTGCCATGGACCAGTCACTCTTCAGAGACAGACAGCTGGACCCTGGAGACTCTGCTCTCAGTCTGTGGTCCTGACCTCTGCAAACACAAACATGTGTTTATTCAGAACACATCATTCACTGGTTCATTCTCTGAGGATTCAGTTTGGAGCTTCACATGTTTGTATCAGGTCTCTTACTTTGTGTGTGAGGGTCCAGGTTCATTACTGAAGAGTGGAGGATAATGTTTGGACCAGTCACTCTTCAGAGACAGACAGCTGGACCCTGGAGACTCTGCTCTCAGTCTCTGGTCCTGACCTCTGCAAACACAAACATGTTTTTATTCAGAACACATAATTTACTGGTTCATTCTGTGAGGATTCAGTTTGGAGGTTCACATGTTTGTAGCAGGCCTCTTACTTTGTTTGTGAGGGTCTAGGTTCATTACTGAAGAATAGAAGAAGATCTTTGAACTGGTGACTCCTCTGAGACAGACAGCCGGACCCTGGAGACTCTGCTCTCAGTCTGTGGTCCTGACCTCTGCAAACACAAACAGGTTTTTATTCAGAACACATCATTCACTGGTTCATTCTCTGAGGATTCAGTTTGGAGCTTCACATGTTTGTAGCAGGTCTCTTACTTTGTGTGTGAGGGTCCAGGTTCATTACTGAAGTGTAGAGGAGGTTCCATGGACCGGTAACTCTTCAGAGACACACAGCTGGACCCTGGAGACTCTGCTCTCAGTCTGTGGTCCTGACCTCTGCAAACACAAACATGTTTTTATTCAGAACACATCATTCACTGGTTCATTCTCTGAGGATTCAGTTTGGAGCTTCACATGTTTGTAGCAGGTCTCTTACTTTGTGTGTGAGGGTCCAACTTGCTTTGAATTGTCCGTGCCCATGTTGCACCGGGCCGGCTGCGGCTCAGTTGTGGTTCAGGCCGCGCTGCTCTTCTAGATATTCAAGGTCTGGTCTATTTCCTTCTGGTTCTGCGCTCAGTTTACAGCAGAACTCAGTGAAATGATCTTTCAAACCAGTTTCAATGTTTATCTGTTGAAAACGTCACAAACACAAATATTTGCAGCACTTCCTGTAGCCGACCCATTTCAAAATAAAAGCACTCCAGCGTTTCTGTCGACTGAATCAATTCATTTATTTTTAAATCTTTTAATAGGAAGTAGATGCAGGGCTTCATAGTTTGTAGTACTGGTATTTATTTGAGTACACAGGACTTCTTATATACAAGGAAATACATCTCTCTCTCTCTCTCTCGCTCTCTCTCTCTCTCTCTCTCTCTCTCTCTCTCTCTCTCTCTCTCTCTCTCTCTCTCTCTCTCTCTCTCTCTCTCTCTCTCTCTCTACTTGAGCATTTTCTTATCTACACTCAAACCAATCAACTACATTAAAGTTAATCAATACAAGCTTGTAAAAGTTCATGTGTGTGTGTGTGTGTGTGTGTGTGTGTGTGTGTGTGTGACGGTGACATCTGTCACCAGGTGTGAACTGACAAACTTAGAGTCATGTGATCAGCAGACGGATGTTAACAGCAGGTGTGAGAGTGAGACAGGAAAACTTTCAGAAAGTTGTGTTCACACTCACCTGCTCACTTTCCTTCCTTCTGCTCGTCCAGGTGAAAATGGAGTCTGACCGCTCCCTGTTCTCAGGCTCCTCCTCCTCCCTGTGGAACCAGTTTGCTCTTGAAACAGTTCAAAGTCCAGTTCATACCCATGAAGATGAACTGGTTCACAGTTCATGTTTTATTGTGATTGTTATGATGTAGATAACAAACTTAGGATAATGTATTTAGTTAATAATGGACGGTGTGGGATCCTGAATCCAGATCTTTCACACTGAGTCCTGACTGGGAGCGTCTCCTGGGACTGAGCCGTACAATGTGATTCATCATGATGTTTAAATGAGCCTCAGAAACTCTGTAGTCAAACACGTCTTCATCATGTGAACACGATGAAGACGTGTTTCCTTGCGCTCGGTCTGATCCGTCATGTCACGTCAGGTCACATTTATACAGTCCAGTCACAGTGTTGGTTTATAGATCTAGAGAAACACAGCTGCATTGTGTTGCATCATTTGATCGTTGTGTATTTCAAAAACTTGATCAAAGCCTTGATCATCTTTTCATTGGATTTATTTGACATGTAAGTTGTCATTTAGAGTTTTATTCACATACAGTATAAAACAAGTTGATCTCAAAGCTTATTGGAGAACCCTGTGCATGTTTAATGAAGAGAGAGAGGGAGAGAGATACAGACAGACAGGCAGACAGGCAGGCAGGCAGACAGACAGACAGACAGACAGACAGACAGACAGACAGACAGACAGACAGACAGACAGACAGACAGACAGACAGACAGACAGACAGACAGACAGACAGACAGACAGACAGACAGACAGACAGACAGACAGACAGACAGACAGACAGACAGACAGACAGACAGACAGACAGACAGACAGACAGACAGACAGACAGACAGACAGACAGACAGACAGACAGACAGACAGACAGACAGACAGACAGACAGACAGGCAGGCAGACAAACAGACAGGCAGGCAGGCAGAGAATTTAAAGGCAGTTTTACTGTTCTACAAATTAGACAAGTTCACTAGTTTTGTTTCATTTAAAATTGTAATTATTGAAATGAAAGGTAGATCTTAAGTTGAGCTACGTGACAGTCTGGTGAGGTATATATTATTAGTGTAATGCTGCTTATACTTCCACTCTGTCAGTAAACAGTAAACAAAAATGTGTGTGTACTGTGTTGTCAGCTTTATAGAGATTATGTAAGTCACTCTTGATTATTATGCACAACATTGATTTATCTCATTTAACATTTTTTAGCATAATGCCAAGAAAAGAGAGACTCCAAAAGCAGAAGGACAGGGAACTGAAGCAAGCAGCTCAGGGTAGCAGCTCTCTTTTATATTGGATCAGGCCATTAACTAGTAAAACAAAAGAGGGAGAATCAGTAAGTTTTTATTTATTTATTATTATTGTAAATAATTTTGGCGATGGTTTCTCTTTACGGCTCAACCATATCGTCCTGACGTGAATTCAAAGTAGAAAAATGCACAAAAGTATTTATGTTTACGTTTTTAACGCTCTAACGTTCACGTTTTAAATGTGACCTGCGCCCTGAGACAAAGCATTTTGCTCCATGTTTGCTGCAACATGAGTTATTAAAGTGACAAATCAAGATGAATCTGAATATTCAATGAATATTAACGATAATGTCCAGTTGTTTGACGATAGCTTCCCATAATTTGTAAAAAACACTATTGTCTCATTTCTGATAGAAAAAAAATTTAAACTGATTTTCTCATATTTAGACTTAATTGATTGACTGTAGGTGACATCAGCGAGCATAAAAACACAAAAGGTCCTGACCAGAGTCGTCAGAGGTTATAGGAAAATGAGTCCTGGAAGTACCCAGAATGCAGTGCGACATGACGTGCTTCCTCAAGCGTTTATATTTCATATCCCTGCAGTTTATAGAGAGCTGCACTTTACTTCCTGACAGGAAACATATCGACCGAACCAGTCGTCTGCTCTGATCCACCGAAATCTATCGGCTCCGACACACGAGCACATTAAAAACTGTAGGTCACGGATTTTATTGACTCGGTCCTTCAAATGGTTGAGCTGCTGGTGACCTGTGGTAAATCTTGGCAAGTGTGTGTGTGTGTGTGTGTGTGTGTGTGTGTGTGTGTGTCTGTGTCTGTGTCTGTGTGTGTGTGTGTGTGTGTGTGTGTGTGTGTGTTTGTGTTGCACTCATCCGCAAGGGACAGAGAACTGCTGGTCCTGTAATTATAAGACGATACTAATTCATTATAATGACAGGGAACTAATTAGATTTGAATAAATTACAACACATGTATATGAATTTGCAAGTGTTTGGAATATTTATGACTTGTTCAGGCTTCAAACGTCAAAACAATAGAAAGTAAAAATCTAATAATTAAAAATAAAACAAAAAGAGGCACAGGATGGAAAACAACAACATCACCAGAAAAGGTCAAAACCACAGAACACATGTACTCATCTTCAAGTGTGGAAGTAAAAGAAAATAATGAAACTGACTGAAATTATATAAAATTAACCTGGAATGAACGTGTTATATAAAAATAAATTGGCACATCTCCTGTTTGCTCACACATTCCAAGGTTTAAAGGAGAAGCTGTGACAGTAAATCTTCTTTTTCTCCAAACTCTGAACTCTCTGACAGTGAAAAATCAAAACTGGCTCCTCTCCTCCTGTGAATGACTGAAATAAACGACGTGAGCAACATTATCAGGACGACCCTCCGTCTCCCCCGTCCTTGTAATCACAGCAGCTGCAATGACGGTAAAATTGCTCTGAAACTATCTCTATTCTTCTCTTTCTCATCAAAGCTACATGGAAGACCGGCTGCAGCCATGTGATCAATGACGAGATGCATCCAGCTGCAGCAGAATCGAACCGTGATTAGTTTAAAGGCTGAATGATCGCTGTGGGTAACAGGGCATCGATCTGTGCGGCTGAGGGAGCAGCACCAGTGTCGACCCACCGCGACGCCACCCGGCGGTTTGAGACCTGCTGCCTTGAAGCCTCCAGTCCGACATCTTGGTCTATTTAAACCTGTAGTGACCATATTTGGAGGGGAGAGCTCAGGGACACTGACACCTGCATTGGACGGTACCAGCTGTCAATCACACTGTGGTATCCATCCACCCCCAAAACATTAAGTGCCTTATGGTCTATTTGACCTTCACACAAAAATATGATTTGTAATAAGAAGCAAGAATGAGACTTAAATATTTCTGCTTCCCACAGGCAGAAGAACAAGAATCATCGTTCTGTTATTTGGACTGTGACGGACAAAATGATTATTTAACACCTAACCTCTGTTTTCCATTTCTGCCTCTACCAACACAAACACAGATGCTGGAATGATGATTCACAAATCCAGTTTTGACAAGGAGCTAAATTTTCAATAGAAAGATGTCGTCCTGTTCTGAAAACCTGAGCAGAACCTTGACCGGCGAAGAGGAGGTCGATTCCGAACAACAGCAGACGTCAACAATTCAAACTCAAGAGCAGAGATACAAAACATCCGTGTTTATCACCGGGAGCGAAATCTGTTGAACTGCACAGATGTGAATAATAAATCTCTCCTGCAGCAGAAATCCAATAAAATATGATCTTTTCATTTATATCACATAGGAAGAAAAATCACAGATCAAAACCTCAGTCGATGGTTCTGGAGAATCGACATCTGTCTGTTTAAGGTTTGCAGGAGAACATTTTATTAAATTAAATAAACAGACTCACAGTCCTGACAGAAACAAAGAGAAACCAGCGGCGATAACTGAACACAGGTGAGACCCATGAGGAGAAGTGCAGATGATCTCAGGAAACAGGTCAAAGACAGGAAGTAGACAAGGTAAGAAGTTTCAAAATAAAACGGGAGATGAATAACTCAAAGGGTAAACAAAAACAAATCCCAAACATTAAAAAGTCCAAACATATAAGTCCCGACCTAAAGGTTTGATGAATCCACCCCCGACGTGCTCCATCACACCACAAACTGCCCCTCCTGCAAACACCCGAACCCTAACCCATCCTCAATGTTCATTGAGGATGAACATTGCGCCCTCTGGTGGATTCAAAAACTCTAAACTGTAGCGATGACGTTTGACTTCAGGAAACTGTGGATTCAACCTCCTGAACTTCTTCACCGAGCTCCCTCAGGATGTGGTGACTCTTCAAATCGTCTCCAAACCTCGGACCAGATGGATACGACTCAAATCAGAAGCATGGATTCACAATCTCATTCTCTCCGTCCACCACTTAACATCACCAAACCTTTTCATTCATATTAAGTTGGTTCAAATCCTGATTGTCTTACTAAAGGAATCGTAGGTTGTAGGATTTACTTAATAAGACAGAGTGAGAACTACTTTACAAGATCCCAGCAAATTGTAACCTCCGTTTGTTAAAGTTCAGCCTGTGTATCTGTTACTAAACCACACACTTTCACATTTGCACATATTTCTGTCGGCTTTAAACTCTTATTGAGCTGTAACACGTAAACATCGTCCATCACTTGTTAAATATAAAGTCGAGCAGACGGTCTCGGCTCCGTCTTGTCAGATTCTATCAGAATTCCACGTCAAGGTCGCTCAGTGCAGGATTAACACGTCTCATACAAACTGCAGGAAGTCAAGTGAAGAAGCTTTTTCCACCTTAAACAACTTAGAAAAACAACCTTTTATAAGAATCTAACATTTATGGTCCTTCTTTAATTCATTTGTTCATTTGTTCATTCTTTTCATCGTCATCTCTCGTTTTTTTTTTTTACTTTCTTTCATTATCTCAAAATGTTCAGCTTCTAACTAATTGTTTCTTATGAATAACGTATACTTGCACATTATACTATGAAAGCATTGATATAAACAAAGTGTATTATCATTTTAATGAAAGGCAGCTTACATGTTCTCCACAGGCCTGAGGGGCTTTTCTCCAGCTCCTCCCACAGTCCAGAGACGAGGACGTCAGGTTAATTAAAGCCTGTGTAGGAGAGAGTGTGAGTGTGAGCTGCTGTTTGTCTTCAAATCTCAACCCTGTGATGTCCATCTTGTTTCTGGCCAACTTCACATAAATAATCCAGATAAATGTTTATGATGTTCATTTATTCCCAAATTCAAGAGCACAAACCCAAACTCGAGAGGCAGCGTTTCTATGCAAGTGCAGAGAAAGTCACTCGAGTGTTTCTGCTCCACGTGCCCAACGGTCGCTCTGTGTTCGCTCTCTGACTTCATACAGGAAAGCGTGTGCTCATCTGGGCCTTGAGCTTGTGGGACCTCAGATGTGCACAAGCAGCAGAAACACTCACTCACTCCATCCTCTGCGCTTGTGGAAACATGGAATTGTGGGTATTCAAGATGTGATTACTGTTCACAAGTCTGAGGATGAGTCAGGTAATCAAATCTATTCATGGGACGATTTGCAGATTTATCTATTTTTATATTTTAATTCGCCTCCAGAACTTATTTCATCACCTGTTATTTTATTTAACCTGTTCTTGAAACTTTCTTTTGGTTCTTGTTACAAACACGGAGACGGTTTAATCAGCCGAGACGCTGTCGTCCTTCAGACTCTGCACACTCAGGGCCTCACTAATGTTTTCAGTTATTGTGACTGATGGGGACTTTTCATTCCTTCATCTTCATCATGTTATATAGTTCACACAGTCCGCTGACCTCGGCAGATTCTCAGCATGACTCAGCAGCAACAGACGATTAATACGACCGTCGGAAACAAGTGTTTGTGGAGCAGAGTCGTAAAATCACAGTTAACTACACAGACTGCTGCTCAGTGTTGTGTTGTTTAACTACTATATTCAGCTATTTACAACATTTCATTATACTTTTTAATGATATCTTTTTAGGTAGAAATAAATTACATCAATATACTTCTATCTCTCCGTCTACCTATCTATCTATTCTTCTGTATTCTCAACACACACACCCACACTCTCTCTCTCTGGCTTTGTGTTAACTTCAGCGTCGTCCTTGACTGGATTTATATTGTGGGTGTGATCCTGACTCAGAGTTATTGTAGAGAGAGATAGATGAGAGGAGGCAGAACTTCATCTGAACCCGTCCACGTCTGGATCAGCTCCAGCTGCTGCTTGTCACAGAGAGACTTCAGCTGCAGGACGAGCTGCTAAAGAATTAATCTGTTAATCCATCTATCGGTAAATAAATCATACATCTGCTCTAATTATACATCCTGCTGTAAGATTAGTGAAACACTTCAAGACACAGGGCCGAACTAATTGTCTTTTGCTATGATTGCCACAGTCCCGATCTTCGTGTGTGCACATCTGATGCTCTGCAGAGTAACACATCAAAGTTAAAAAAGAAAGTTGTTATTACATTTCACTTCATATTTGCAACAGCATGTGTTGTATTCATTGTTGAAAAACTTGTTCTGTAAATAGTTTGTTTGCTATTGTGATCAAAGTCATTGATCTGAAGCTCAATGCTGATGCTGTCCTGTAATAGTTTTCTAATCAGCAATAAATATAACAATTTCTGATCAACCCATATCAATTGCATGCTTAAAATAACATACTGGTTAAAGCCCCGCTCGTTTCAAGACAACCCGGCCTACTTCCGAGTTAAATCCAGCCCACTTCCGGGTTAAATCACACCCACTTCCGGGTTAGGCCCCGCCCTCTCCGAGTACGGATACGGATAATTCATATGGTTAACAGATACCGATAATGCTGTACTCGCTCATCCCTAATATCTGTCCCAGCCAATTCGCCCACAGTGTGAATGTGTAGCTTTAGTTAACTAGCTCCCGCGGATTTCCCTCGCGAAGATTAACTTCCTGCCCCGAATTGGACATCGATGTTTCTGGAGAACCCGACACAAAATAATGATTTCTTTGTGTCTAGTTAAACTAGATTGTGCTTGTTCACAATGGTAACAGATGAAGATATGACCATGTCATAAGACAAATCAATAATCTATAGATCTGATAAATCCAGCAGGTTTGCTTAAGTTTTCTTGCAACTCTATATTTGCCCTGTAAATCAGTCATTCTTTAATTAGCACCACTAAGAAAGCATTTGAAAAATATCATTAATATTGACAGTTCATAGTATTAAATCAAATCAAAGTTTATTGTCACATGCACCAATGACAGCATCATCAGAGAAGTGAAATTCTTGTGACCTTGCAGGCAGCATCTACGCAGTAGACGGGCTTTTTACAAAATAAAAAAAAATGACATACCATATAACATAGTAAAATGAAGCATGCTCAATAAATAGCTTGTTAGTGTGTTTTATTTGTAAAAGTGCTTGTTACTATTCTAAATAATTCAAGCTATATATTTTATTCCAGTGGACAAACACTGTTCATTTGTTGGTGTCACGTTACAATTGTGTGTTTGAGGTTATTGATTGTTCTACTGGTTGAAGGAGTGGGGAATATTACATTTTAAAAATATGAATATATATGTAGTAAGTACGTAGTAAGTGTGAGCTGTGATCGTGTGACCTGGCAGGCAACATCTACTTAGTAGACGGGTTTAACAAAATAAAAAAATAACATACCATATAACCTCTAACCTCTAACATATAACATAGCTAAATGAAGCAGCAGTTTACCGGGTGAAAGAGTGGGGAATATTAAATTAAATAATATGAATGTGTAGTAACTAAGTGTATTTGTATGGGTGGTGGAGCAGAATGTACATGGTAACTGTTCAGTGGGTCAGTGTTGCTGATTCAAAAGCCTTACGGCCTGGGGGAAGAAGCTGTTTTTGAGTCTGGTGGTCTGGTAGTCCTTATTCTTTCAATCGCCACCATTTAGAGTTCTTCTTTATTTGATACTTCAGGCTGTTTAAAGCACATTACTTAAACAGCAAAGGCAGCATTGTAGTGAGAGCAAAAACCTTTGCTAAAATACATTTCAGTACATTGTGTTTTCCCATTAACGGTGGTGTCTTCTTCCTCTGACAGTGTTAATCAAGATGGAGGAGGTTCTGGAAAATGTAGTGGCTATGGCGGAACAGCACGGAAATGGGATCCCCTTGAACAAACTGACCCAATACTAAAAGCAGGCTTGGGTTTGAACATTCCAAAAACATCAATTAACATGATATTATTTCAATGCATTTGAATAGTCTCACTTGAAATAATCAGCAGTAACAAACTCAAGTTTGTACACGGTAATTATCAGCCATTCTAAAACCAATCCATGTTTTGTTTGGACCAGACTACTTTGTGAGTCAGTGTGTCCCTCAAACACCACCCTTTCCCACCATAATCCATAATGTGGCAGGTGACTTTCATGTAAATACATATTTTAAAACTTTATTCTTTTTGATTTCTTGTAAATAATTGTAAAGTTTTTAAATCGCTTAGAGTCTAAGCTAGAGCAGCTAGAGCTAGAGCGGTTTTGCTGTGGATTTTTACAAATGGCGCTTACGACATTGGATGTTTCTGGAAAACTGATTTGGGGAAATAGTTATTTCTGTAAACTTGTTGAAGCTTCCTCTGTTATAACAGGTACTTTCTATTTCACTGTTTTTTGTATAATTCCAGGAGAAAGAGCAGAAGGTGCTGGGAGCTATGGAGGTACGTAAAAGATACGTGGACGTTGTTTATTTAAATTATTTATTAGCTCATCAGGATATCTCCATAACCATACCATGTATATTCTCATTCATAGGCCGTGAATACCTTTGTTCCCTTATCGATTTGATGCAGGAGGTCAGTGGCGCAGTGAGCTGTTATTTTTCATGCATTATACATCCTGCTATAAGATCGTGAAACACTTCAAGACACAGGGCCGAACTAATTCATACTTTTGCTATGAGTGCCACACTCCCGATCTCCGTGTGTGCAGGGGGATTAGCCACCAAGCTAGCTAGCTAAATGTGAGTTGGTTTAAATTAGTGTTGAAAGTTTCTTTTCGAGGGGGGGGGGGTTATTGAATGAGGATAAAAAAACGGCCACATAATCAACCTCTTAATATATCTGTCCCAGCCAATTCGCCCAGTTTGAACGTGTATCTAAGTAGCTCCAGCAAATAATTTCTCCCTCCAAAGCTGTTGTGTGTGTTGTTTGAGTCAATCCGTAATAAACGGTGAACAACGTGTCCTCTCCTCAGATACTGGCTGGCAAGAGACAGAGGATGGAGGGGGCACACGGTGAGAGGAGACTGAAGCATGGTAACCATAGATATATATAAAGAAGTGTTACTGCGGTCAAATCAGCCGACAGAGAAATTCTACTGGACTAGACGGTTGTCCTGCTTTCACTGGCCTTGTGCTGCTGTGTCAGGGTTACGGTTATGAACCCATCACCAAGATCCTGTCAGAGGTTGAGGATGGAGATACGGTGCAGCTGGACCGGTGGAACGTAAAGGTGGAGGCTAACCCGGATGCTGGACATGAGGAGAGCGACGGGCATCAGACCAACAGGGAGAACAGGTTGAACTGGATGTTCAATCCAGACAATTTCAACCGCTTTTAGAACAAGTGCTTCTATGCAAAGGTGAGTGTCCTCTGATCTGTTTTGTCTGATCCACACACACATTGGAATTTTGTGTGTTGGTGTGTGTTTCAGACGGCGTTCTCACACTGCTACAGCGGGACCTCCAACGACCTCGCCAAGAACATCAGTGTGGTGGTGAGTGGAGCTGGTGTTCAGTCTTCATGTTTCTGATCACTTTGCTTTTAATTAGTTATTTAATGATATAAAAACTGGCTGAGACAACATGATTGACAGCCGAGACTGACTAATGATTGATCAGGAGTGTGTGTGGGCGGGGCCTCTGTTCTGCACAGACTCTACCTGCAAACAACGTCATCACCTCAAGATGGCAGGGTTCATATCTGAGATATTTTAGGTTCCCTAACCCCCCAACGTAAAGAAGTGTAGAGAAGTTGTCATTTTTATATACAGTCAATGATTGTCAGTATATATACATACATATGTTCTCCTTCCTCAGTGTGACGGCCAAGACCTGACCGCCCGAATCCAGGAGCTGGAGCTGAGTAGTCTCCTGTTCCTCAACATTCCGATGTACGGTACTAATAACAGCTGGAGTTGAAAGTAGAAGTAGGAGTTGCAGCTGGACCGGTGGAACCTGAAGGTGGAGGCGAACCCCAATGCTGGACCTCAGAGCGACGGGCCCCAGACTGACAGAGTCCGTTTGAACAGACACCGATTTCTGCTAAGATTTTCTGAACCTGGTCATTTTACACAGTCTGATCTTTCACGTTCTTTCTCAGCTTCCTAGTGAGGTCTTTAACAACTACTTCAGTCTGGGGTTTGATGCTGTGGTCGCACTGGGCTTCCATCAAGCAAGAGGTCAGTTCACTCACACACATGTTGTTTCCTGATCTTTTGATGTGTTTGCTCTTCATGTGTTTGTGTTCAGTCGACTAATAATCAACACTTTAAAACTGACTAAGACGACTGACTCCAGGAACGTGTCTCTCGATGTCACTGGACGGATTTTGCGCCGTCCACCAGCGCTCAGTAGCTGTGAGACATATGTCCAGTCTGAAGATCTTCTGCTCAGTTTGTGAATCTTGTTCACACCTGGTTTGGTTCAGAGCTTCAGACTCTTCATTTCTGTCTGAACCTAAACATCAGGTTTGAAAGGTTCCTCAGAGCAGACGAGGAGTTCTGGGTCTGGATCAAACTGAACCTGGTTCTGTTCCAGAATGAAAACATTTTGTTGGATAGTTTGGACTTTTGGACCAATCACAGGAAGTAGAGACAGAATTAAACAGTAGAAGAAGAGTCCTCAGTTCTCCTGATACATTTGCTGTTCTTATCTCTCAGGGATCAATACAATCTAAATGGTTGGAGACGTGAACAGTCTCCTTCTGTCTTTGTTTGTCAGGATAAAATGAAACAAATCTATTTTCTGTTTAAAGTCAAACAGGTTGAACTGGTTGAATGTTTCTGTGTTTTAGAGGCGAATCCAGAGGAGTTCCAGAACCGCCTAACCAACATGGGGTTTTATGCAAAGGTGAGTGTCCTCTGATCTCTTCTGTCTGATCCACACACACATTGGAATTTTGTAATGTGTGTGTTGGTGTGTGTTTCAGACGGCGATCTCACACTCCTACAGCCGGACCTCCAACGACCTCGCAAGCAACATCAGTGTGGTGGTGAGTGGAGCTGGTGTTCAGTCTTCATGTTTCTGATCACTTTGCTTTTAATTAGTTATTTAATGATATAAAAACTGGCTGAGACAACATGATTGACAGCCGAGACTGACTGCTGATTGATCAGGAGTGTGTGTGGGCGGGGCCTCTGTTCTGCACAGACTCTACCTGCAAACAACGTCATCACCTCAAGATGGCAGCGTTCATATCTGAGATATTTTAGGTTCCCTAACCCCCCAACATAAAGAAGTGTAGAGAAGTCGTTTTTATATACAGTCAATGATTGTCAGTATATATACATACATACACATGTATATATATACATGTCGTGTTCTCCTCAGTGTGACGGCCAAGACCTGACCGCCCGCATCCAGGAGCTGGAACTGAGTAGTCTCCTGTTCCTCAACATTCCAATGTACGGTACTAATAATAACAATAAGAGATACATGTATATAACAGCTTTCAGGAGACCCAAGGCTCTTTACAGATTATGTAAAGTGTACACAATCAACCTGTACAACACTCTGTGTGTGTGTGTGTGTGTTGCAGGTACTGTGCAGGGAAAGCGCCTTGGGGTGAACCCAGTGGCTTCATGCCTCAAAGCCACGAGGACGGCTTTATTGAAGTCATTGGGTTCACAAAGACTTCTCTGGTGACCTCAGGGCTGTTCTCCACCACACCACGTTAGACCACATCAGATCACGTCAGACCACATGAGACCACGATACCCTGTTGTTTGTGTCCAGGCGTTGCTGCAAGTGGGATTTCGGGGGGAGCCTCTTCTCCAATGCAGAGAGGTGATCCTCACAACCAAAACGGCCATCGCGATGCAGGTGGACGGGGAACCCTGCAGGCTGTCCCCGTCCATCATCCACATCACAAAAAAGAACCAGGCCAGCATGGTTCTGAAGAGCAATAGCCCCAGGATCGAAGAGTAAGTATCCAACCAGCTGCGTTCACCTCAAGGCTCCGCCCACACTGACATGTCT
This sequence comes from Limanda limanda, assembly GCF_963576545.1. Lineage (NCBI taxonomy): Eukaryota > Metazoa > Chordata > Actinopteri > Pleuronectiformes > Pleuronectidae > Limanda > Limanda limanda. The sequence continues at coordinate 2,461,933 of NC_083643.1, read as the reverse complement.
TCTGGTCTTGTTTGCTTGGACAGTCTGGTGGTCTCAGTCTGGACGAACCGAAACTGAGACCTTTGTAAACGATGGCGTCCTCATCCTCGTCCTGATCCTCAGCTGTTGTGTTGTTTGATGATCATGTTGTGTTGTTCGACGATCATGTTGCTGTTGTGTGTTTGTGAGCAGGTCGGACCTGGGAAGCTGTAGCACTCAGTAGCCGGATCGGAGTCAGAGGAGCTGGACCAGGAGACACAGCTCGTCCTCCAAGTTAGTATGATTAATCCAATGCTGTGGAGTCGTCTGCTCGGCACCTCGTCGGGCGGCTGTCTTCCTGCTGTGCAAGATGAATGGACTCAGATGTGTGGTGCTGTTGATTCATTTTTTTCGATTGCAAAGAGCTACTCTTGTATTCTAGGATTAAAAGAATAATAGATTAACGAAATAACGCGTTGTCTGCAGCTCTGCCTCACAGTTTCTTTGGTTTTGTGTACGTTGCACAAAATGACAGAAACCGTAAATGTTTTAATCCTAAGCACATGTTCTAGTTTGAGTCACTTCCCGTCCTGTAAATTCGCCGCACGACTCCCAAGTCAAATCACCAATGCACCAATAAAACCCTCCCACCTTGTTTTTCACACATTGTAGCTTCACTTTTTGTTTTTGATGTTTTCTCACAGCCGGAGGTTCTGTGTATCCTGACGAATGGCAGAATCTCAGGGAGAGGTATAACACCAGGAGTCGTCGGCCTCTCCAGTACATCCAGGCTCTGAGGGAGGCCGACAGGAACCCCCCCCCACGGAAGCCCTCTGCCCAGCGCCATGTGTCCATGACGTTTTAACCTGTCAAATAATTTGTGTAAATTAGTTTCCATCTGGTAAAATGTATTTACCTGAGAGTGTATCAGTTAACATTGACGCTCTATTAACAAATATTATAAGGTGTCGTGTTGCAGTGAAAAGCAGAGTCTAATGTTTTATCACCATAAAAGTGATTAAGATCAAAGATGTGTTCCTGTTGCTTTTCCCAAGAGGAAGAAGGAAGTATTTTCTGTTTTAAAATGGTGCTTGAATATTAACTTATATTTTTCAATCAACATCTTCTGATCCATAGAAAGTGTTTTGTGATTTGTTCCCAAGTTGATTTTTTCTCCTTGTGCACAGTGAACTGATGTCTTTTTGTGCTGTTGATGTTTTATCTAAATCCCGGCTCCCTGCTGTGCCCTTTAGTGTTCAGCTGCATCGTAATGATGATGGCTCACTTTCGCTGGAAGCTATACAAGCTGCTTAATTGTGCAAGACTTTAGTTTACACAGGCATTTGCTGTAATGCTTAACCTCCGACACAGGCATTCCATCACAGCACAGGGCACCAAGCCTCGTCCTCCGGGTAACGCTGTGTACACATAGTCACAGTGTGAATGTACGGGGGGGGGGCCTATATTATATAATATTTATGTATGTGCAGTTTGCACTTTGTTTATAATGTTGATGCTAACCAAACCTACAGATATCAAAAATCTAAAAACATATTAGCAGTTCATGGCCTGAGGAGATGTCCAGAGACATGATCAACGCTCGACAGAACATGGCGGAGACGCACGTTAGAAATCCCAGTCCACTGCCTCGGTCTAGGAATCCAGAGACATGATCAACGATCTGGTCCACTTGGCCCCGCTGACACCAACAGGCCTGTTTACGTCCGACCTCCCATCACGGACAGTGAATTAAACCCATATGCATCTAATCCTCAAAACCAAAAGTTACCTGAGCAGTTGCAGGCTTCTGATGTTGTTCCTCAACAGTGTCCTTCAACTTCCCTGAACCCATTGTGTAACTGGATTGTTGTGTAACTGGATTGTTGTGTTGCATAGAGGGTTTTCTACATCCAACCTTTTTCTATTAAAGTGTCTTTTCTTCACGTTTGTGCTCCTGACGTTCTTACTGAAGATTGATCCCTGGCTCTGTTCCACTGTTCAATGGAGATATGATCCGTGCAAAATTCCAAACGTTTGATAGTTAAGCTTTTACTGAGGATTATTTGAGTGTCTTTTTCATCATGGTTTTTGACAAGTTCAGACTTTTCATATATGCTAAGATAAGTAACCAAGATAAACTAACGTCTTGTTCTAGCTTTATCTTTAGTGTACAAAGGTATGGTATCAGTATGAGACTGTTAATGTATTTCCCGAAATACATTTCTACTTAAAACGTAAAAACATTTAGTTTCCATGATCACAAACAGAACCTCATGATCCTGGAGTTAACGCAGAAGCATGCACCGGCCTTTAAGGTACAGCAGTCAAACTGTAGTTTTCACCATTGACCAGCAGGGGGAAAAACTGCGAGCCTGTCAACCCGCTTGGCGCACGCCCACCAGCTCAGTCGAGACCAGACAGGAGACAAAGACGGTCGCAGCAGAGAGAATTGGTAAAATAATCATCCATCTACTCTGATTATACATTCCGCTATAAGTTTGTGAAACACTTCAAAACAAAGGACCGAACTAATTCGTATTTTGCTGCCTTTTGCGATTAGTGAAAATAAAATCAAAAACTGAAAACACATGACCCTCTTGGGTCTTCCTCTGGTCTTGTTAGGCACATGAAAAAGTATTTCTATCTGAGCTGTGAGGTCCTTCCACTACAACGTTCAGAGCAAGAGTGAGTGAGGAGACTGAGGGCTCCTCTATTTATATGTTGCCTCTCACAGACTCCTCCCCCTTGTCTATTCAAACGTGATCCTTTAATTCTAGAACTGTGAATAAAAATAAACTCATTTATATATATTATCATTCATGATACTGTGTATCTATGAATATATTATATATTATTGGACTTAAATGATAGATTTAAAAATTAATCATCCTGTTATTACTACTTTGTGACGTCTACGAATTGTCTTTTTTTATAACTGAACTGTGCCTTGTGATTTTAAGCTAATTTCGTATGCACTGTGTTTGTTTTAACTTACATATCAAATTACATTTTTATTTCCACATGACCCTCTTGGAATTGGGTCTCCTGGGTGCTGAATATTATCTTCATTCTAATTAAATGCCCCACGTTGTTTAGGAGTCATGAAATATTCACAAAATTGTTAAATCTATTTAAACATTCAGGCCAATTGGTTCTTTCGTGTTTAGGAGGAAGATCCATCTACTCTCCATTTTGTTTCGTTCTATATCGGTACAAGACAAATATATTGGAGGCCTGCTACTCTAAGTGAGTGTGGTACATGTAATATGAAGTGTTTGACTAGAGGAGTATTTGTGTATTTCTTGTGTCTCAATTTATACCTGTGTTATACCATTCTTGTGGCTTTGGAATTTTTTGTTTCTCCTACATACTGTTTTCCACATTTTTCACAGAATATTATGTACACGCAATTGGACGTCCGTGGTGTGAAATGCAGTGAAATTATTAAATTGATCTTGGTGTGATGATAAATCATCATCGTATCAGGCCGTCATGAAATACCAGGAGCGGTTGAATGTGTGTGTGTGTGCGCTCCCAGATAGCGGACACACACACAGGCCCTGGGGCTCCGCCCCCTGCCCCCCGCCCCGCTCACTCGTTCAGAGAGACACTGAGAGCTCGTTCACGTGAAGCAGCTCACTGACTCACCTCCTTCTTAACTATGGAAACAGTGAAACATAGAGTCTCTCTGGTCTCAGCTGATCAGAGATCAGCGCCTCAGCTTCTTGATCAGAGCAGAAGCTGCAGGTGGTCTCTACCGAGCTTCAGTATCTGTGTTCGCCTCCAGTCTGACCTGCTCTCGCTTTTTGTTTTAATATTTCGCCAACTAAAATATATATTTTTAAGCTATTAGGCTGCAGCTATATGGTTTTATGTATTTAAAAATAGGGTACTTCTTTCTTTATTTCATAAATTTTCCACAAATATGGGGAGGACTCAAATAGCCCTACAAAGTTCTGTGTTTAATTTATTTCAAAGTAGGCCGACACTTGCCTGTGTATTTTGTTTGTTTGTTATTTGTTGCTTGTCTGTTTGAGTAGCTGGCTGAAAGCAAAGAAGTAGCAGGCTTACCTTTTATTGGTAGCCTAACTGTTACGGTTCATTGTTTCTGAAATAAGAGGCCTGATTGCTATGTTCACAGCAAACTTTGAAAATATCAAGCCATGGTTTAACTGCACTATAGGCTGAGTCCTTGTGTACCTGAAATGTGCACTTTATAATTTGATTTTGTACCGCCCTGTTTGGCAATGTTGTATTTTCAATAAAATAAAACATTTGCATAAAGCAAGCCAATCCACGTTCCCATGTTGATAAGAGCATCAAAATGAAAAAAAAAATCTGGAAAAAAAATAAATGAAGGGACATTTAGAATAGATGAAAATTTGCGATTACTTTTGAGTTAACTGTGACATAAATGCAATTAATCGTGATTAAATATTTAAATCGTTTGACAGCACTATTAACAATATAGGTTAGGTTTCAGTTAAGAATGAGTTGAATATCATTTTAATCAAAATGTCAAATGTCTTTGCTTCACAGAATGTACAAGGCACAAGGCCAAATTAATTCCAATTCCCCGATATTTGAGCCACCAATGTGTGTGGCTGCGTGCGCGGCAAAATTTTGTCACCCCCGACAAAATCTCACTCCAAGGTTTTTTGAAAAGTTGGCAGCTCTGCAGTTGTCCTTGAAAATATTATTAATTTTACGATCTCAATAGAAGGGTAAAATACATGCATTTCCCAGCCAACACGGGACCCTTGACATCTACAGTGAAACTTCTTATGCAAGTTTATCCTCAAATGTAATTAGCTGTGTTTAACTGTGTGGTAAACCTGGGTTTATCAAAGTTAGTTAGTAAGCAGTGCAATCTTGCTAACTAGCTAGCTGCAACCTGCTAGCTAGCAGCTTACACTAGAATTGTTGAGGTAAATTTTACCTTGCTTTTAAAATACTAGAACTATGTTTGATCCTCATGTGTATTTCACTCATTGACTTTTCCTAAAACCGTGTTATTCACCACATTTAGGGGAGTTTGTCTTGAATTTGGATTCATTACTGATGGTTAGCAAGCACATGCAGTGCAATCTTGCTTGCCAACATTCAGCTTGCTTACTAACTACCTAGTGTTGGCTAGCTTGCATTGCTAGCTAACTACCAATACATTTTCACATTAGGCTGTGACATTACTTCTATACTAGTTGACATGACCAGCCTGGTCTTGATCAATTCGTCTACATTCATTATTATATCTACTTTTAGCTATTTTGTGATTTTTCTTTTTTTTCTTTAAAAAAATTATACAAAAATGAGATAGGAGAGGAGTGGAAGAGAGAACATATCTCAATCCCAGTGCTCATGTGTCTCAAAGTTCCAGTTCAATAAATTGTTGTTCATCTACAGCTTGTTGCATTATTTCATGCATTGATATTATCAATAAGACATCATCTCTAAGCATTTACAATGTAGACTTGACTGGCACATCTTTTAAATTAAGTAGCCTAAGTAGTCAGGTGTCCTAGGGGGTTGTGTGTGTGAGGGGAGGGGGGCGCGGATGGGGGCGGAAAGCTTCAGGGGCCTATAGATCATCACTTAATATGGTACCTGGAAAATCAGGAGGTAGCATGGAATTTTTCCGCTCGGAAGGTGCACTTTGTATTTTCACTCTCTTCAGCCTGGCAACACAGAGCTTTACATATTCATGATGATTTGAATCATTGAGTGTTTGTTTGTGTGTTTGTGTGTGTGTGTGGGGGGGGGACTATAGAACTGTTTAGTCAGACGCAAAAGTGGAGTCTTTCAGATTTGAACCCTGTGCAGTTTCAGTATCTGTATCAGCTTGAAAATAAACTCATTCACGGATCTTTTTAAGAATTTAACTGAAACTCATGTGACTCTTCAGCTTTCTTCTTCTCCAGGAGAGACGGAGAAATTCACTGATTCACATCAAAGAGCTGGAATAAAAACTCACCACACAACCGTCCCGATTCAAATAGTCTGTCCCAGATACAACTCATCCTTGTTTCTCACAATTTGGCATCAATGAAATCTGATTTATTCATATATCATCATTAGTAAAGAAAATTAAAATGTTAGATAGATTTCTCTTCTCTAAACCAGAACTCACTGTTTAATCACAGCTGCTGACGAGCTGGAATCAGTAGTTATAGATCATCGTCCTGTGCTGCACTATTTTATTGTATTTCTATTGAGTTGACTGGTAATCGTGTGAGGTTTTACAAAAGTGTAATTGGAAAAAGCTTCACTGAGGTAAGGTTTTATTCTGTGTTTGTTGGAGACTTTTTGTTTACAAAGAACTTGTGAAAAAGTCTTTTAAAGTGTTTTTAATAAGATCAAAAGAAAGGAGCTGATTGCAGAGTTTCAGGATGAAACGTGGGTGTGTGCCTGCAGGTGGAAACAGGAAGTAGACTGTTACTCTAATTGTGATTTCAGAAGCCACATGAGTGTCTTCATTTCTATAAAAACTAACATTTTTACCCGTCCAGACTCAGATGAGCCTGCAGCCGTTTTCACAAATCTCCACAACCCTCATAATACTGAACCATGTTTCTGTTCTTTACAGTCTGAAAAGACTCTGAACGCTCTGTTTAAATCAATAAACAAATGAATGAACCCTGCCTCCTCCACATCAGCAGATGGGACATCAAACTAAACATTTAATGTTTTGATCAGAAAGCTTACGGCCCCAAAAATACTGCAACTGGAGCCATTGTGTGTCTGAGATGCCTAAAATATGTTTTATTTAAATATTTGTGTTGCATCATATCATTATGTCCACTCCCTTTGGTTTCCTTTATTATATATATATATATACACATTTATGTCAGTTCTTCATACTTAAAGCAAATCTAAGTGAAACAGAATTCACTCCAAACATAAAAGGGAAGATTAAAATCAAGAGTCTTCTGTCTGTGACCCTGACGGGACAATTACATCTCAGACATAAATCCCAAAATAAGACGGAGGGAATAAAAGACGAGATTAAAAAAGATGAAATGAAAAGATGGGAATTTTGGAACCTCATTTAAGTTCAGAAAAAAATCCAACCAGGTTCAAGAGCATTGAGAGGGAAGATGGAAGATGACCTTGTTAGATCTAAAGAACCCAACGGCTGAACCACAGAATCCAAAGTGAAACAAAGAACTTTTCCATTTCAGTTTCCAACACAACTTGTTTGGATTCTCCCTGATTGAGTCGTAGCGTTTTCACTTTGTAAAGATGAGCGTTCAACACCTGGTGCGATGTTCACTGTCACAGTTCTGATGGAAAACAAGATGTAGCTGCACTGGAAAAACTCCAAAAACGAATTATCACCTTATAGAAACGTGTTGTCTCCATCTCAGGTTTATTTCTGCTTCACTCTTCTCACCATCAGGTGTGAAACAGTTTGGCTTCTCTCACGTTCTTCATCTCCTCGCTCTCACCTGCTCCGAGTCCTCGCCACGCTTCACTTCCTGCTTCACTTCTCCTCCTTGTAACTCTGCTGCTCCCTCAAACCTCCCCAACAGCTTTGATTTAATAACAGAGGCCAAAATCTCTGATTAAAGGAGATATTCCCCTGGTCAGGGGGGAGGAGGGAAGTGGAGCTCCTGAGCTGTGGCGTCTGAACGGTTAGCCGTCGTGGTCATGGAGGACGACAGGAAGTTGTTTGTGGATCAGCAAACTCAGCAAATCCCGGTGAACAGCAGCTGACAGTGATGAGCAGTGACACGTGAGCGGCTGCGTGTTAGTGTCACAGTCTGTTTCCAATTTGCAGACGTATCATCGTCTATTTGAAAACCACGGGGGTCACGAGCCAATTTAATAATCCACAAAATCCAAAATAAATACAAATGTGCAATGATGTCGATTCAGATTTGATTTAGGAAAAGTTACGACTTCTGTTGAAAGTGTGTTTTCAGTTCTGGATACAGTTTTTTTTCACTTTGTGAACACGCTGCACATGAAATAGGAATCGATCTCTTAAAGGTCAACGTGCACGTGAGGAACGATTTGTACAGAGAGCGAACATGTGGACACGTTATTAGAAAAAGACGAAAGAATGTGAACTTCTGTAACTTGATAAAGTCAGAACAATGAAAAGTCTCCAAGGAGCAGAGACAATCAGATCATTAGCAAGAGTAATATCCGTCCTGCAGCGCCCCCTGTGGTTTACAGGAGTGACACTGCAGCTCCTCCTGCCCCACAGCTGCAGTGTTCAACAGTGGGGAGCGTCTGCCTCCTGGTGGCCACTATGGACAAGAGCACATCAGTGGATTCAAAGAAATTCAAAAGAGCAAACAAAAGTCCAGAAGGAGAAATTGAGTTTAATAAACAAATCACAATATATTATTTGGTTTTCATTAAGAGAAGATAAACTGAGATAAAATACAGTTTACTAGTTGTCATCTTACTCATCGTGACACCAGAGATGATGAGGATTCTGCTCATGACAGGTTTTTATTTTTCATCGCATCCTATCACTGGCTTTAATGCACATTAGACTGATACTGTTCTCACTCTCTAGGAAAAAAAGAGCATAAAACATATCCAAAATGTTGAACTACACCTTTAAGGCTCTTTACGCTCCGGTCAGCTGAGGTGGTTTGTTTCATGAGGCTCGTTCACGTCACTGATTCTCAGGTTTCCTGCAGAGAACCAAACTCTGGTGTCTCTGTTGTTTCCTCCTTATTATTCTGGTGTGCTCCACTCTGTGCTGCACTACATTCTAAACCGAGCCAACGCTCTCAGACAGATGTCCCAGACCACATTGTCTCCCCCATGCGAGTGTCCCGGCCTTCCCTGTCTCCACACGAGGATACTTGACATTAACAAGTTTGAGAAGCCCTTAATCCTGCAGCCGTCCAATTCCCACATCCCCGACCTCATTACCCATTCAGTGGGGAATGACATTCGGAAAAAAGCCTGAGCTCTGACAGGCTCTTTGTCATCATTATTCCAGAGAACACCCACTGAGAGCTGCTCACTGCTGCTCTTATATAACAGCACAGGTACATATATATAAATATATATATATATATAGAGAGAGAGAGCAGGATTGTACAAGTGTGAGCATCAGGTCCTGATCCCTGCAGCAATTAGCAGGCGAACACACAAACAAATATGAACGATGTGCTTTGGTAACCAAGTGGCTGCTGATGGTGAGATGAAGGAAACAACACAACGAGCTCAACAACTACACAACGAGCTCAACAACTACACAACTCAGGAGATGGGACCTTCTAAGGATAGGAGATTAACTCACACTGAGAAGCTGTTCTTGTCAATCACCTTCATGGATTACACCTGTGTGTGTGTGTGTGTGTGTGGGGGGGGGGGGGGGGGTTTAGAGGAACTCCTGCCTCAGTGTGAGATCAGCTCAGCTTCACGTCTGCAGCTGCCTCAGTCATGGTCTCCGGGCTTCAGAACTTAGTTACTTTATGAATATGAATATGTGTGATGTTGAGTGTTTGACTGGCTTCACAGTGATTTACTGGTTTGGCTGTTGAGTGAGTTGGACTCGTCCACTTCTTTCCCTGCACAAGGTGAGAACAACTCACACATGCTGCATCTTCAGTGATCCACAAACTTAACTGGTTTCTAAATGTCTGTATCACTGCTCAGTTAAACATGAGAAACTTTAATGAAAATGTCTTAATCACACGGAGCATTTCTCTCAAGTTATATCATACAAGCAGATTTCTAAAATCGATTTGTGTTTGCAGGTCGTTTCTGACTGTTTAAACCAAACTGTGTGAACTTAGCACATGACTCAGCCTTCAACACAGCTTTGAGCTCCAGTTTCCTTGAGCTCCATCTCAACTCCAGTTCTTGATGTTTCAAGCTGCTAAATTCAATATTTCTCATCCTAACAATGGATCTAATCCCAGTAAGATGAGATAAGATGAAATCAAAATGTTTATTATTAATAAGGTTGATAAACAAGTTAACATTCCCTTCTTTGGAACTAAAAACATTTACTAATTACGACAAACAACCCATGAAAATGTTTTGAAGGAGAAGTGCATCCACTCTTCCAGGGTCCTGCAGGATGGGGAATTAAAGTCTGTCGATAGAAACATGAGCAGAAACACAATGAGCACATTTCTCAGACATCTCACTTCACATAAGACCCAGAGCAGGAACATCGGTAACAAACAACCTCCAACTCAATCCCTGCCGATCTCTCCCTATCCCCAACAATATGACAATGTTAATATTGGATTCGTCGATGGCCTGAGGAGTAAAGATTCATCTAAACGTACATTTGTGCGTCCTCCTTTAATTGATTTTGTTTACAGTAGATCTGATATTCAGATAAATTCTACGAGTCATGTCGATGGGGAAGATGAAAGTGGACAAACCGTCTCACCTCATCCGGTGTCTTTATCGCAATATGGGCGATTTCCAAGTGGATCTTACAATGCTGGTCAGGCTAAACCCAGTGGAAACCGCTATGGAACACATCAAACTTGGCTGTCGGCTCGAACACCAATGCACGATGGTTACGCTCGACAGAACATGGCGGAGACGCACGTTAGAAATCCCAGTCCACTGCCTCGGTCTAGGAATCCAGAGACATGATCAACGATCTGGTCCACTTGGCCCCGCTAACACCAACAGGCCTGTTTACGTCCGACCTCCCATCAGGGACAGTGAATTAAACCCATATTCATCTAATCCTCAAAACCAAATGTTACCTGAGCAGTTGCAGGCTTCTGATGTTGTTCCTCAACAGTGTCCTTCAACTTCCCTGAACCCATTGTGTAACTGGATGGTTGTGTAACTGGATTGTTGTGTAACTGGATTGTTGTGGTGCATAGAGGGTTTTCTACATCCAACCTTTTTCTATTAAAGTGTCTTTTCTTCACGTTTGTGCTCCTGTCGTTCTTACTGAAGATTGATCCCTGGCTCTGTTCCACTGTTCAATGGAGTTATTGTCTGATCCGTGCAAAAATCCAAACGTGTGATAGTTGAGCTTTTACTGAGGATTATATGAGTGTCTTTCATCATGGTTTTTGACAAGTTCAGACTTTTTATTTATGCCAAGATAAATTAACATCTTGTTCTAGCTTAATCTTTAGTGTACAAAGGTATGGTATCAGTATGAGACTGTTAATGTATTTCCCTATAGACATTTCTACTTAAAACGTAAAATCATTTAGTTTCCATGATCACAAACAGAACCTGAAGCTTCTCTCGTATCTTGATCCAATCTGTTCGACATAGTTTGACCTCGTGTCAAAGATGAGCAGATTCGGCCTACAGTAAATATTCTTACCCATGATGCACATGAGAGAACCGCTCTGCCTCAGTGTCGAGTTCGACTTGCAGATCTCAGGCTCGTGTTCAAAGGAATCTGTGATCAAAGAGCTCCGGCTGTGGGAGGTGGACTCGGCACAGAGGTGTGACGACTTGAAAGATTTAAAATACTCGCTGGTTCGATCAAATCATTACATATTTGTGGACGTTCCCTAACGCAGTGGCACTTCTGTGCATGCAAACAACTGTCTGCTAGTTCATCTGCTTGATGGATACTGACGTGAAATGTGAAGTCAGGCTGGTGCAACATTATACATCTCCTCCTCAGGCCATGAACTGCTAATATGTTTTTAGATTTTTGATATCTGTAGGTTTGGTTTTGACAGTTTTAGGTTTTGACAGGTTGAACCTCATCACTTGTTTTACAAATGTTCTTTTTAGCGGACGTAGTTTCTTTGAGCTTTTCTAGTTACTCGTATGTTCTGTTGTGACCTTGGCCCCCCCCTGTACATGCACACTCTGAGTGTGTGTGCACAGCGTTACCCGGAGGACGAGGCTTGGTGCCCTGTGCTGTGATGGAATGCCTGTGTCGGAGGTTAAGCATTGCAGCAAATGCCTGTGTAAACTAAAGTCTTGCACAATTAAGCAGCTTGTATAGCTTCAGGCGAAAGTGAGCCATCATCATTACGATGCAGCTGAACACTAAAGGTCACAGCAGGGAGCCGGGATTTAGATAAAACATCAACAGCACAAAAACACATCAGTTCACTGTGCACAAGGAGAAAAAATCAACTTGGGAACAAGTCACAAAACACTTTCTATGGATCAGAAGATGTTGATTGAGAAATATAAGTTAATATTCAAGCACCATTTTAAAACAGAAAATACTTCCTTCTTCCTCTTGGGAAAAGCAACAGGAACACATCTTTGATCTTAATCACTTTTATGGTGATAAAACATTAGACTCTGCTTTTCACTGCAACACGACACCTTATAATATTTGTTAATAGAGCGTCAATGTTAACTGATACACTCTCAGGTAAATACATTTTACCAGATGGAAACTAATTTACACAAATTATTTGACAGGTTAAAACGTTATGGACACATTCTCCATATTCAGTCATATTCAAACTCATCTTAATCAAGCTGCTGCTTTAAGGTGAGAACGTTGCATGGATTTAAGATTTGTTTACTTCTGTTTTACGCAGACTACACAGTTTTCTGAGAGAGGTTAAATTGAGAGATTCTTGTTCGTGGCTTCAGAACAAAAACATTAAACCCAGAACATTTTCTTGGTATAATGACAAATCAAGAAATTATCTTACTCACCATCTGTACTTTTGCTTCACTGAGTTTGAGTTGAACTTCCTTCCATCCATTAGAATCGTACACTTCTGACCTTGTGTTGTCTCAGTCGAGGTCATCTCACCAGTTGATCTGTGTGTAATGATGCTTTTAGAACTGACATTGAAACTTTAACTCCCTGCAGAGGTTTGTCATTCACTGCTGTGATTATATAAAACCCAAAATAAAATGCACCTTAATACAATAAACCACATTCAGCAGAACTAATCAACAGAATCTGGGCCTTTTGTTTTTGAGGCTTTGGGGAATGAAATGTTCAGAAGGACGTTTTCATAAATGATTCCTCATCATGTGTGTAATCTATGTTTGAAATGGTTTCCTGGTCGACTCTACGATGTGAAACCTTTAACAGTTCCTGTAATGAGTCTTGTTTGATCACTGAGGCGGGCTCGGGGACTCGGCCTCGGGCTCTTCCTGCTCGGCTCAGGGTCAAATATAAAAACCAACCGTCCAAGTAGAGTCACAGGCAGTTTCCCTCAAACTACAGAACATGGCTCCGGCTCCGTAGACTGACCGAGCTGCGTCCGATACATCCACTGCTTCTTGGAAAACCTTCTGAGTGGTTACTGGAGACGATTCCCACATCCTGCATGGAGCTGCCCGGTGTGGGCGACGGGGTCCACTTGTCCTCGTACGGACCCGGAGCTCCTCAGCCCGCGGATAACGGGAAGGCCTTGGCTGGAGGTGTGGACGGGTCTGGGTACTACCAGTGCTACGGGGACGGCCGCAGCGTGGCGTCCCGGGGGTTTGATGCTCCGACCGGATACGACACAGTGGACGCGCCACCGCACTATGATTTCTACGCCAACACGCAGGTGTGGGGCCGGCGGAGACGCTTCCGCCCGTCTCTGTACCAACTGTCCGCCGCCGACCCTGAGGTGACCAGCGCCGGCTTCTGTCAGCTCGTCTGTCAGCTCCATTCAGATTGTGTTAAATACAGATTTAAAAAAGAATAATAGCGAAAAACATCCTCTTCATTTGTATTAGGTCACGATCTGATAATCAATTTCAATTTTCTATTTATAAACAGGTTTTTATTAATGGTGCACCTACTGAATAAGATAAAAGGATCACTGGTCTTTATTCAGCATTAGAAAGTTAAGTTTATGATCCTTTTAAAACAATTTAAAAACATTGATTACTCAGAATTAGAACAGGTGGTTTCCTTGGAATACAGAAAAACTTAATGAAAATTATTTTAGATTTATTAACTCTGTTTTTGTCAAATTTAAGTATCACTTCTACAGATTTTTGATGTGTATCACACATTAATATTTGAACTTTAGCAGGATGACTCCAAACCTCCCATGTATGAGGAGACCACAGGCGAGCGGATGGAAGGAGGCGACAGCTCCGAGGAGGAGGAGCTCAAAGAGCCTCCGCCGGAGCCCCCCCGCTTCGGCTGGGTGCAGGGAGTCATGGTACGTTCTCCCCTGATCTGTTCATCAGCTCCAACATAGACATTCTATAAATAATAAATCAGTACAGAGCGTGTCATGCAGCTGATTAAAATATCATCTTGAATAAAATATCAGCTTCTCTCAGATTGAATTCACAGCTTTGATTTGAAACTTGATTTTCTTGTCTAATAAGACTTATTTCATTGATCTATTCAATTGTTTTTTTAAAGTTTTCAACTCTGTGGTTGTATGTCTCCAACCAAGACTCACATGAGGTGACCTTTGACCTTTGACAGCTGTAATCTAATCAGTTGATCTGAGTCTACGTGAACATTTGAAAGGATTCTCCTGAGGCGTCTGGAGATAACATCTGGGGTCGCAGTGACCTTGACCCTGAGTTGAACCCGGTCCGATGGGTTTGGTGACTTCACTCAGTGACTCTGTGTTTGTGTTGCAGATCCGCTGCATGTTAAACATCTGGGGGGTGATCTTGTACCTGAGGCTGCCTTGGATCACGGCTCAGGCTGGGATAGGTGCGTCCAACCAAAACATCATTTTCAATTAATTAACGTTTATTGAATCGCAGTTTGACTTTTCTCTCTTTGTGTTTGTGTCTGTGCCTCAGGTCTGACCTGGGTGATCATCCTGCTCTCCTCGTTTATTACTGGGATCACTGGTCTCTCTACTTCAGCCATCGCCACCAACGGCAAAGTCAAAGGAGGTCGGTTCAGCCTCTGATTCATGAGAGTATAAACAAATACTAATATTCAAACGTACATTATTCTGAAGGTTGATGCATTTAGACTGCAGATTTATATAAACCACTATACCGCCCCCTGTGTATAAATGGATGACATGAAGGTTGCCATAAGTAAATCCAAATCATCTTGATCGCCCCCTTGTGGCTGGCTGCAGTATAGTAACCCTGCCTCCTCCATGCTAGCAGATGGGACACGGACCAAACTAAAACATCCTCTCCTCCTCAGGCGGGACCTACTTCCTGATCAGTCGTAGTCTGGGCCCGGAGCTCGGGGGATCCATCGGTCTGATCTTCGCCTTCGCCAACGCCGTGGCCGTGGCCATGCACACCGTGGGCTTTGCTGAGACGGTCACAGACCTCATGCGTGTACGGATGTTTCACAGGAAGTCCACCGTTAACCAGGTCACCATTGTTCTCCTTAAACTCACCTGAGACCTCCTCTTCCTCTTCCTCTTTCTCTTCCTCTTCCTCTTCCTCTTCCTCTTCCTCTTCCTCCTCCTCAGGAGAACGGAGCCGTCATGGTCGATCAGATCAACGACATTCGCATCGTCGGCGTCATCACGGTCACGTGTCTGCTCGGTATCTCAATGGCCGGCATGGCGTGGGAGTCCAAGGTGAGATCAAACACACACGTGAACAGGGTCAGCCATCATGGTGGGGGGGGGGGGGTTACTTGTGTAAAGAAACGGAAACATGGAAACATTTGGTTTACCTTCACGTTCATGTCTTCATCTGTGTGTTCACTGTATGTTCTTCCCTCCACAGGCTCAGGTTCTGTTCTTCCTGGTCATCATGGTGTCGTTTGTTAATTACATCGTGGGAACCATCATCCCCGCCTCCCCACAGAAACAAGCCAAAGGGTTTTTCAGCTACAAAGGTGAAAATAAACTCAGTGATATGAATTCTGTGGCATATTAACTCTCCATTAAGCTAATTATGTCATCTTGAACAGCGGATATCTTTGCTGCTAACTTCGTGCCTGGCTGGCGGGGGAAGGAGGGGAGCTTCTTCGGCATGTTCTCCATCTTCTTCCCCTCGGCCACAGGCATCCTGGCCGGAGCCAACATCTCTGGAGACCTGAGGGTAAAACTGTTTTGTCCTCCTCTTCCTGCAAATCCATTTACGTGAATCAACTTTATCTGTGGGAATTCATTAACTATGAGTCCTCTCCCTCCCAGGATCCAGCAGTGGCCATCCCCCGGGGAACTCTGATGGCCATTTTCTGGACGACCATATCCTACCTCATCATCTCTGCAACCATAGGTTCTTCACTCACCTGCAGCTCCGACCCTTTCTACTGATTCTCTTTGCACTACTTCTAACAGAAAATAACTTTTTGCACATTTATGTCACCTGCACATCACAACATGTCCTGAAACGTTTTTTTCTACTCGCTTGTTCATCATCCTCTGCTACAGCTCTTTACTTTATAACATTTCCATACAAAGCACCGGTGAAAGGTGCATATTATGTACATACTCAGCATTTTTTAAATAAATTTCTTATTTTCATTTTATTGCCTTTTATATTTTGTATACTCTTGTTGACCGGCCTGCTGTGTGTGGATCAAGAAAGTTATATCTAAAACATTTATTGAGATTTTGAGGTTAGGTCAACATATTGTCTCTATACTTGAGTTGTGTGTGTGTGTGTGTGTGTGTGTGTGTGTGTGTGTGTGTGTGTGTGTGTGTGTGTGTGTTTCCTCTCAGGAGCCTGTGTGGTGCGTGACGCCTCTGGTGAGTTGAACGACAACATGAATTCCAGCGTGGACTGTGTGGGATTAGCTTGTCCTTACGGATGGGACTTCAGCGAGTGTATGAGGAACAACACATGCAAACACGGCATCATGAACTACTACCAGGTCAACACACACACACACACACACACACACACACACACACACACAGACACACACTTACGACACAATAATGGGTTAAAGTACAGTTGATAGTTGCAGGAAACACTTGAACACTTCGGTCCTTCTTGATAAATCCCTCATATCAACAGCAGAGGAGCTCGTACACAACAAACCAACAGTTTGGTGAAAGTTAACACAACTTTCCCGTCTGCAGTCGATGAGCTTGGTGTCGGCCTTCGCTCCTCTGGTCAGTGCTGGTATATTTGGGGCGACTCTCTCCTCGGCCCTGGCCTGTCTGGTGTCTGCTCCCAAAGTCTTCCAGGTAACAACACATACATGTATTGTTTCTTTTCTTATTTCTCTTACTGCTATGACAAGGAAATATCCTTTCTTCCCTCCAGTGTCTGTGTAAGGACAAACTCTACCCGTTCATCGGCTTCTTTGGAAAAGGTTACGGCAAGAACCAGGAGCCGCTCAGAAGCTACCTGCTGACGTACGTCATCGCCGTCTGCTTCATTCTCATCGGTGAGGATTCCAACAGAATCTCTGACTCTGAGAAACGAGGACAAGAAGAAATGAAAACTACAATAAAGAGATGGAAAGACGTTGAAAAATACAGACCAGAGTCCAAGGTTCAGGTTTCTGACTTCACCTGGATATTATTATATTTTATTGGTATGTGTCTGTCTTTCCACCAGCTGAGTTAAACACCATCGCTCCCATCATCTCCAACTTCTTCCTCTGCTCCTACGCGCTCATCAACTTCAGCTGCTTCCACGCGTCAGTCACCAACTCACCAGGTGAGACCCGGAGAGGAGGGAGGGGTCAACACAATCCATGCAACCCAATAGGGTCAAGAGAAAAGAGAATTAGTGTCTGATTGTGTGTGTGTGTGTGTGCGTCTGAAGGTTGGCGTCCCTCCTTCAGGTTCTACAGTAAGTGGTTGTCTCTGCTGGGAGCCGTGTGTTGTGTGGTGATCATGTTCCTGTTGACCTGGTGGGCCGCCCTCATCGCCTTTGGGGTCGTCTTCTTCCTTCTGGGATACACACTCTACAAGAAGCCTGGTAGAACTCACACTCACACACACACACACATACAGAGCTGTACCCCCCCCCCCCCCCCCCCTCTGACTCTGCTGCTCTGTGTCCAGCTGTGAACTGGGGCTCGTCGGTGCAGGCCAGCTCCTACAGCATCGCTCTGAATCAGTGTGTCGGCCTCAACCAGGTGGACGACCACGTCAAGAACTACAGGTGAGAGACTGTTTCTGCTTTGATGCCTTTGATGAATTCGACGTAGAAACAGAAATGTGTCGTGGTCACGGTGGACGTGGCAAAGAAGTTCAGAACTGACAGATTGTGAGATCTCTGATCGCTCATCCTATGACTTTAAACATAAATAAACTCAAATACAAATCTTTTTAATAAAATAAATCTAGGATGTGAAGAGATCATTTTTTGTTTAAAGTTGATGATCATGGTCTTTAATATGTGCTTAACTTCAGTTTTAGTAACGACCTCACTTTGGGTTTGTTATAAGCACTGAATCATATAGAGTCAAGTTAAGTCAAGTCGAGTTTATTTACCAAAGTGCAGCACAATAAAATATATCAAGAGAAAAACAAAAATACAATTGAAGAGACAGACATGCAGATGAAAGAAAAATGATAAACGGTTCCAAAGCTTTGAGGCGAAGTCAGAAAAGGTTCGATGACCTTTACACCTCAGACGAGACCAATATAAGAGGTCAGGACATTTAACGCTTTTAAAACAGTAAAAGAACTTGACCAGAACTTAACCATGAAGGGCAGAAACACAACATCAGACCAAGAGCAACCTGATAACTGTAAAGATATAAAGTCCATTGCAGAAGTTTCAGAGAAGACTTGAGATCAGAGGAGAGAAATCTGTGTAAACTTTCAACCTGTTTGCAGAACGTGTTGAACTCATCTGTCCGTCTCCTCCTCAGACCTCAGTGTCTGGTTCTGACCGGGCCTCCCTGCTGCCGACCAGCTCTGGTGGATCTGGTCGGATGTTTGACCAAGAGGCTCAGTCTCATGATGTGCGGCCACGTGGTCACCGTGAGTACCACAAGTTTTATTAATTCTCAAGCATGTGTTCGGCCCCTCGAAAGAATAGGATTCTTCATCTGGGATTCAAAGGGAATGAAAGCTGAGACGTTTTGGAGGAATCACAGTCGGCAGTCGACTCCTGACAGAGGAAATTACTTGAATAAGTTGCAAATGTGGAAAAAGCCAGCGGGAAATCACTGGTTTGAAAACTTGACAGCTTTGAGGGGAAAAAAGCAAAACAAAAGAATAAAAAATACTCAACTCTCGACATTATTTTCTAACTTATACAGAAACGTTCAAGTCCTGTGTCACAATTAAAACCGGCTATTGGATAAATCAACAAACCTGACAATTACAACTTTTTGCACATTAATCAGATGAAAAACATAATTTATCAAGAGACGCCATTGATAAATGACCTTAAACTAATATTTTATACTGTTCCTTCTCTGACTCGTGGACCAACACGTTCACTAAACCCTTCCTCTGCTAAATTATCAACAGATCTAGCTCTGCATTTAAAGGAGAAAACAGGGGAACATGCTCCTCTCCATGCTTTCCCCCTCCTCCTTCTCCTTCTTCTCCTCCTTCTCCTTCTTCTCCTTCTTCTCTCTCTCCAGCTGCTCTTTCTTTTCCTGCTTATTCGTTTCCTTCATCTCCTTCTTTTCTCTCTTCTTCAGTTCTTTGCTCTCCTTCTTTTCTCTCTTCTTCAGCTCTTTGCTCTCCTTCTTCTCCTTCTTCTCTCTCTCCTGTTGCTCTTTCTTCTCCTTTTTCTCATTTTTGACCTTCACCTTGTCCGAGTCAATCCCAACGGTGAGATCCTGTAAAGACAGACACACAACATAAGTTTCAACATTTTCTTCCTCAAAGTCTAAACAGAAAAAAAACTCACAATCCATATAATTAAGATCTGATGCAACGTACCTGAAGCTGAACGTTCTTCAGTATCCGGGTCTGAACTTCCTTGGCCTCATGTAACAACCACTTCTCCGTCATCCTGAGCTTGTTCAGCAGATCTTCTCTCTGCTGGAAGCCGACCTCCTGCTCCAGGACGCTGCACCTCAGCTTCTCCTCGTAGTTCTCCTGCAGAGCTGCAACTTTCACCTTCCAGTCTTTTTCCACTTTCTGGTTCTCCAAGCGCTGCAGATGAAGATCAGCGGTCAGGGAGATGTTTTCTTCCACTTTCACTTTCATCGTGGTCTTCATATCTTCAAGCTCCTTCTCTAACTCTTCCTCTCTGGCAGCGTTCTCTGCAGCCACAGCAGCGTTTTGTGCCGCCTGCTGCTTCAGATCTGAGTTCTCTTTTGCCAGAGCTGAGTTTTGAGCAATCAGCTGCTTCTCTAGACAAGTTTTCACTGCAGCCAGAGCAGCGTTTTGTGCCGCCTGCTGCTTCAGAGCTGTGTTCCTTTTTGCCATAGCTGAGATCTCCAGCTCTTTCAGACCGATGTTAACTGCAGCCAGAGACGATTGTTCTGCTGCCTGGCTCCTCAGTTTAGCCTCTTCAGTCGCCTCCTCCTTCAGAGCAGCGTTCTCAGCAGCGAGCTCCTGGTTCTTCTTCCTTGTGTCCAGCAGCGCTCGGTGGAGGGCCTGCAGGAGTTTGGTGACACTGCCCCCCCCCTTGTGTTGGGCAGCATCATCAGACTGCTTTTGTCCAAGTGACTGAAAGACACAAATATACACATAACATGTAAAACACAGTCCCATCCTAACTTCAGATATATTCAAAGAGACGGAGCTGAATGAATTTTAGACATTTACACACGTCTGATTTTAGAGTCAGTGTAAAGCTACAGTAAGGTAAGTGAAATAAAAGTTTCTCTTAATTAAAACCAAACCTACTTCGTCTCCTGAGCCGTTGGTCCTCTTCATGTTGAATGAACGCAGGTAATCCATTGTAACAGAATAGTATTTTGTCTACTGACGGTTGTCTATCGCGATTTAAGGACTTTGTCGTTGAGAAGATTCCCGTGAAGCTGTCGTCTACGAAAGATTGTGTTTGTCCTTTATATGAGAGTCAATTGGCTTTGATCTGGAATTTAGAGGTGTAATCAAAGTATCAAAGTATCAAAGGACTGTTGTTTGTAGTAGGTGACCTGGACTGAAACATCAAAGCACAAACTGTTTGAAGCGGATTGATCTGAATTTGAATTGAAAAATATAAAAAAATAAAATCATTAACCTATTATGAAATCACTTCAAGACTTTTACACAATATTAAACTATAGACTATTATTTCTCTATATAAATTCAACAAACACACACACAAACCCCCTCCCCCGTCTTCTAGCTGTACTTTTAATCAAAAATAAAATTAAAAAAAAGAGACGCAGAATATAGTCAAGGGCTTCATGTGCCAAATATTCATTTAGAATGTATTTGAGTTAGTTTGTATCTCCATCTTGTTGCCAATTGACAATTCCTCCAGAATACGTACATTTTCACCACTTTCTAATTTTCAGCAAATTTTGGTAAGAATTTGAGCATGTTCAAGCCTCAAAAAGCCAATTCATTTGCCTGAAAAAAATTAAATAAAAATAATCCTTACAATTTCAAAAGGGCCTCACCCTGTCTCACTATGTTCGGTGCTCGGGCCTAATATCCGTTAATACCCTGGACACAGTCACCGTCCTCACATTGTTCCTCACGATCATCTCTGGAGGGATCATGTAGCTCAGAGCAGATTTGTATTTTTCAGGCGGGTCCTTCCCCAGCAGCGCCACAGGAAGCCGTGAGTGAGCGACACGTCTCCTGGTTGAACCAGCGGAAGGTCAAGTCCTTCTACAGAGGAGTGGTGGCTGCAGACCTGAGGTCAGGGGTCAACATGCTGCTGCAGGTGAGGATCACAACCCGTAGGTGGACTGTGGCCTCATATTCACACATTCACACACTCATCGAGCCAGTCAAACTGTGCTGAGGACTTCAACCAGGATTTCTCTGGTGAGGACAGATGTAAAGTTGAATTTATCTTGACCTGACTCCTCCTCATGTCGTTGTGTGTCCACCAGGGGGCAGGCCTGGGTCGTATCAAACCAAATGTTTTACTGATGGGTTTTAAGAAAGACTGGTGCAGCGACTCGCCTCAGGCTGCCCATCACTACATCGGAATACTACAGTGAGTACAGAGGAGAGGAAAACTTCACAAGCACAGTTCATAGAGCAGTTTGATTTGTGTTTATTTGTTTTTATATTGTCATTTTTACTGCTTTAAATTATCTCTTATGTGGCCTTTGTCCCTTTTAGTCCACTGCCTTATGCTTAAGACAAAGGATCTATAAATAAAGGTTATCATTATTATTATGAGTGTTATTTTGTGTGTGTGTGTGTGTGTTGCAGTGATGCGTTCGACCTACACTACGGTGTGTGTGTGCTGAGAGTGAAGCAGGGACTGGACGCCTCTCGTCCACCTCAGTCCCACGGTGAGAGTCTCAATTCAAACCAGAGAGAGACAGTGAGTTCATTAATCGACTGCAGCAACATAACCAGCAGCAAACAAAGAGCATGGTGGGAAGTGTAGTTCATAATCATCCATCACTGTCAGAATTATTGACTTCATGTTAATTCATGTTCTTCTCCCTCAGTGAATCCGGGTTTTGATGGAGGACCAGAGAGTATAAACACCGTCTGTGCTCCTGCCTGCGTTCAAACCAGCGTTTCCTGTCTGTACATTCATCTTCACCTTATTTATTAATATTTTCAATCACATATTATTCAAACTTCACCCAGAGATCCTTTGATTTAGTGTCATTACAATGTAAAAACAAGGTTCCCTGTGTTTGCAGCGTCTGTGTCCATGGATCCAGATCCTCAGCCGAGTTCAGTGTTCCAGATGAAACAAGGAAAGAAGACAATCGACATCTACTGGCTGTCTGACGATGGAGGTGTGGTCCTCCCTCCATCCTCCACCTTCTCCTTTTCTCCTGTCAACTGTATTATCTCCATCTATACCCTGAATATGATCTATTCTCTATTACCCAGGCCTCACGCTGCTGCTGCCCTACCTGCTGACTCGCAGGAAGCGCTGGGCCGGATG
The DNA here is from genome assembly GCF_963576545.1 of Limanda limanda. NCBI lineage: Eukaryota > Metazoa > Chordata > Actinopteri > Pleuronectiformes > Pleuronectidae > Limanda > Limanda limanda. The sequence continues at coordinate 2,439,229 of NC_083643.1, read as the reverse complement.
TAAGGTCCGAGTGTTTGTGGGAGGAGACACCGACAAGAAGGAGGAGCAGAAAGAGGAGTAAACACTTTTATTACCAACAAACATGAACTGATTATCAGCAGCATGGTTAACAACTGACATTTTCATGATTTGGCCACTTGAGGGAAGCAGAAACTACAAAGATATAGAGGCAGCTCTGGAATTATTATCACCTGAAATTTATAATATGTAGTTCAACCTATTTATTCTTTTTTAGAATATTTTATTTTTCCAAATATTTTCACAACATGAGAACATGCAGAGCATACAGAACACTCTACATTAAACATTACAGAAAATTACATAACAAAATAAAAAAATACACACATAGATGAAATAAAACGTATATATATAAATAAATAAATAAAAATAAGATAAATTAAATAAATTAAATAAATTAAATAAATTAAATAAATTAAATAAATTAATTAAATTAAATTAAATTAAATTAAATAAATAAAATAAATAAATAAATAAATAAATAAATAAATAAATAAATAAATAAATAAATAAATAAATAAATAAATAAATAAATAAATAAATAAAATAAATAAATAAAATAAATAAAATAAATAAATAAAATAAATAAAATAAATAAAATAAATAAAATAAATAAAATAAATAAAATAAATAAAATAAATAAAATAAATAAAATAAATAAAATAAATAAAATAAATAAAATAAAATAAATAAAATAAATAAATATATAAAATAAAGTAAATAATTCCCCCCACCCAAAGAGAAAACAAAAAACAAAAAAAGTTGGTGCATAGGCTGACACATCACAGAGAAATACCGCAATGACACAGTAAATAATGGAATTCAAAGCTCCAAATAGTTACAGTCCTATGGTACTGTTGATGGTGTATCCATGTACTCCAAATAAGGCTAACCTATTTTGTTCTTATATTCAGAACTTTAAGTCTTAAGCTCAGACTTCCAATCTTCCACAGCAAATGGAATTGTTAAAGTGATTTGTGTCAGTGAACCAGTATGAAGAACACCAGCAGCCTGGAACTGGGACAGTGAAGGTTGATATTAATTTGTGTTATTAACCATAACTGTGCTTTTCCTGCTTTCCTGCTTTGACAAGTCAAATTCTTTCTGTGAAAATCCCTGTTTATACATCAGATGGACTTTGTTTCAGGGTGCTGGCGCTGATCAAGAAGTTCCGTCTTGGTTTCCATGACGTCGAGGTGCTTCCTGACATCTACCAGCCTCCTCAGCCTGGGAAGTAAGGAGGTCACAGCTTTGAGCTTCTCTACTTTAACATCTCTACTGGGAGAAGCCTTCACTACGATCACTGACATGTTAAGATGTTTAATGCAGGTTTAGTTTTATCCGTCCTGTCATTAAAAGATTCCCTTCATCAGATCCAGATTTAAAACATCTGTTATTTCAGTTACTTCAGTTGCAGAACACTAAAATAATGTGGAATATGCAGAGAGGAAAAGGGAGAGTTTACATTTGCAGGAACATTTGTGTTTCCATGTTTTCTGCAGGGATCCTGGTCTAAATTAAGTTCTAGTTACATATTTTTAAACCTCGATAAGTTCCTTATCCCGGCCTCCATGTGTCCCTCCAGTGTTGATCAGTTTGAGGACTCACTGAATCGATTCAGGCTGGATACGAATCCCAAGCAGGACTCGGACTCTGGGCCACAGCAGGAGGAGGAGCCCTGGATGATCACTGAGCAGGACTTAGAGAGGAACAAGGCCAAGGTCTGTCCCACACACACACACACACACACACACATGAACACAGCACGTGTAGAGTCAGTCTGAAGTTTCTCTTCTTCTCCTCTGTTGACCTTCTCTGCGGGATTCAGTCTCTCCGTCAGATCCGTCTGAACGAGGTTCTGCAGGTTCACTCCAGAGAAGCAGCTCTCATCGTGATGTGAGTTCAGTCTTTCTTCTGTTCACGTCCTGCCAGTGAAACAAGAGTCAAAGGAGTCGCCTTTAAATCACATGACGTAATAACTGCTCTGTGAGAGTGGATGACTTGTTCATCAGTTGTTTCAGTAGAATAAAGTTAAGTGAGTTAAGTTATTATTGGACGTTTTCACACCTGAGAGTCTGAAGCTTCATGTGTTTGTTCCGTAGTTTCATTTGATCTGTTAGTTCTGGTTTCACATTGTAATTTATGGACTAAAGCATTTATTTTCTCTGACAAACGTACGTTGTGTCGTCATCACCAACTCGGGCGGAGCCTATCTGTACTTGACTCTGATTGGATACTTGACGGCGTGAGACAGTGTGTCCTTCCTTACTTGAACACAGACGCTTTTCATTTGATGTCTCGACAGCACGATGCCCGTGGGGAGGAGAGGGGTGTGTCCCAGTACCCTGTTCCTGGCGTGGCTGGACGTCCTGTCACGTGACCTGAGGCCCCCGGTCCTATTGGTCCGAGGAAACCAGGAGAACGTCCTCACCTTCTACTGCCAGTGACATGTCTCCAAAGCTGTGTCCCAGTTCAGGGTCATGGGACACTAAGGCCAGTCTGAAATTAGACCATCTGATTTCTAATCCCCAGATTGTCTCGTCTTCAGCCCATGAACTGGGACACAGCTCACGACTCCAGTGCACTTTGAATGAAGCAAATGATTAATCCTGACATTTTTAATCTATTGTTGACTTTTCCTTGACGAGCGTCTAATCCTGTTGTTAATGAATAATCATGTCGATGCCTTTTACTTCTTCAAAAATATATACACGTTTTATAGATTCTACAAAATCAAATCAGTCCTGGAGACATTTTGTGCCTGTTCCTTAATTGTATGGAACAAATTAATGACACAAAAGAATCAGTTATTTTATTAAGTATGATTGTTGAAATGAATATGAATATAATAATAAAAGACTTGGAGCACTGTGGTGACTGAACAGTTACAGCACATTGTCCCTGGTTTGATTCTGGGAAATGTCAACGTTGTTCTCTCTCTCCTCCTGTCTCCTGTCATGTGAGTGTGTGTGTGTGTGTGTGTTACACAATGAGATGTGTGTATTCTCCAATTATAACAACTCCACATGGTGTTAATCAATTATCTGTGTGCTGATTCCAACCAGTTCCACTCCACATGTTAAACGTATAAATCTGTCCAGAGTTGTTGACTCATAATTCACAGTTTCATCCATGTAGAATAAACACGTAGTTAAAACTAATTGTTGTGTATTTGTACATGTATATAAAGACATACTTGTAATACATGCTGTAGTAAAGCAGGCCACATTGTGACGTGGCAGCCGCGCCTCAGACCCTGAATCCTTATCAGCGTCACAGGTGTTAACATACCTTGACCTTTGACCTTTACAGGGAGTTTCATATTTGTTTTTCCAGTATGTTTATTCTGTATCCGACTCTACAGAAGTCACCTTAACCAGTTTGCTGCACCACAATATATATCCTTACTAGGGTGTGTGTTTCTGGCGAATATTATGAGAATACTCAGAGTCACCACTGATCTGTTGGATTCCTGCTTTACTGGACATTTGTCATTCCACAACAACCAGTCTGGCTCCTTCTCAGCAGCATCTGGGAGGTTTGTTCTGCTTAAGAAGAGTTTTAATAACAGAGGAAGAGTTTGCAGGGAGTCGTCAGCCTCTGTGTGTAAGTGTGATTATATGGATTCAGTTTGTGTTGGAGCTTAAATGTTGAAATTACACAAGAAAAGGCCAATAAAATAAATAAAATATGAATAATATAACACAATTAATATCAAGGAGTTCAATTGTATTACTCATTGACATATTTTCTGGATCTGAATCATATGACATGGAACTGATGCAACTTCAGTGAATAAACAAAGAGTGAGACTCTCAGGTGGTACAGACAGGAGCTCTCACTCTGCTAGTTTCTTACCTTAAAGGTTCAGTGTGAAAGATTTAGATAGATAGATAGATAGATAGATAGATAGATAGATAGATAGATAGATAGATAGATAGATAGATAGATAGATTACTTTATTCATCCCCGAAGGGAAATTAAGTTGTCATAGCAGCCGGTATATTTGAATACAATAAAATACAATACAATAGAATAAAATTAAAAATATTGAGGTAGAAAGAATAAAAAACAAAAAACAGAAGCACAAGATAAAATACAATAAAATAGGTAGATAAGGTGCATTAGCAAGATGATGGTAAAAGTACTGATGATATGATGGTAATGGTATTGTTAGACAGTATATAAGAATAGTACAGTGTATATAGTATATAATATAACATAATATATATTTATATATGATAGTAATTATACCAATATAAAAGCAGTATATGGTAATAATGGCAGCAACAGTATATATAATAATAATAGTAATGGTGATATAATAATAGTAATTATAACATGTACACATAAATAAATATGTGTATATAGACTTATGTAAACAAGAATATACAGAGAGTATGATAAGATATATAGTAGAAGTATGAATATGAATATAAGTATTTGACTATACAATAGGTAATATAATATACTATGAGTCTAAGAATATGTAGACAGAGTGTGCAAAAGACAATATTATTGTATAAAATGATATATAATATCAATATGGTTTATATGAACACATATCATATATGATGTGAAGTAATTGTATAAGGAGCGGAGTGTTGTACAGGAGATTTGAGATGAAACGAAGATGTTTCACTAATGTGTTTCTTCTAAATGTTAATGTGAAGTGATTGAAGTCTGCTCCTTGGTGGTGATTGAACTTCACAAAACATTGAACCACAGCAGGTTCATCACTTTCCTGGAAACGTTCAAAGTGATGTTTTCAATATTTGCATCGTGTTTCTTAATTTGCATTTGTTTCAAATGTGCAGTGTCTCACTTGAGAATAAAAAATCGGCTCTGTTTTCCTGAATTTACAAGATACATTTCTTCTTAATTCAGAAAAAGTGAATATATTACACTTCAAAACCCTCGGCCACCGTAGTTTATCATTTGTTCTTGATATAATATGGCACCTGAGTCTCGGCACCTCACCGCATCTTCTCTCCACAGACGATCTTTGCTGTTCAATAACTACTACGCATGCGCACTAGAATATGTTTCCTTGCATCGCGTCACGTGTGCTGTGAGCCAATCAGGAGCGGCCAGCGTGTTTGGAAACAACAGCTGAGGACCCGTATGACGGAGAGAAGCTGACACACACACACACACACACACACACACAACAGGAGTCTACACAACTCTCCACACACACGTCGTGTCCGTCGCGTCTCTTCTTCTGCGGCTTCTCACTGTTTCCACGATTTAACCTTAGCCTCACACGTCACTCAGCGCCAGACTTCCGCCTCAACATGGACGCGGAGGCTTCCGGTCCGAAGACGATCAGCGTCCTCATCAAGACCCCGAACCAGGTCCGGGAGGACGTGACCCTGGAGGACGTGGACTTGGACTGGACCGTGAGAGAGCTGAAGACACGTCTGTCCGCCGTGTACGCCACCAGGCCGGTGAGAGCTAGCTGCTAGCATGCTAACGCTAGCCAGTTGTTCACATCTGTCTGTGTGTGTGTGTGTGTGTGTGTGTGTGTGTGTGTGTGTGTGTGTGTGTGTGTGTGTGTGTGTGTGTGTGTGTGTGTGTGTGTGTGTGTGTGTGTGTGTCTCTGTCTCTGTCTCTGTCTCTGTCTCTGTCTCTGTCTCTGTCTCTGTGTGTCTGTCTCTGTGTGTCTGTCTCTGTCTCTCTGTGTGTGTGTGTCTGTCTCTCTCTCTCTCTCTCTCTCTGTGTCTGTCTCTCTCTCTCTCTCTCTCTGTCTGTCTGTCTCTCTCTATCTCTGTGTCTGTCTCTCTCTCTCTCTCTCTCTGTGTGTCTGTCCCTCTCTCTCTCTCTCTGTGTGTGTGTCTGTCTCTCTATCTGTGTGTGTGTGTTTATTGTTTGAACCCGTGTAAAGTCATGAAAACAGATTCTAAACTTCTATTTAAATCCTCTTGTGGGTTTTTAAAATCCTCCTGATTCTCTGACTTGAGTCTGATGATGAAACACTTTCAGTTTATCATCAATGAATCAATATCAACTTAACAAATGTCCAGTAGATGTTTGAAATAACAGCTGAACATTGTTTGAGTTGAACTGCTCAGAAAGAAAAGTGCAAAAAGCCCAATAACTATGTTCTTTCTGTTATGTAATAACTGTGATATATGTGGAAACCCCCTCGAAAACCAGTTTAATTAAACTACACATTTGAACTCCAGGGATTGTAATAACTGTGGATATCAACTTATAAGAAGCATTGAGATAATGTTTACCTACTTGAACAATCCACATAATAACCAAACATGATATATTAATGATAATAATACTAAAAGTTATCTGAAGGAGGTGCTTTAGAAGCAGGTGTCTTCACTGGGTGGGTCCAGATGGAAACAGGCTCCTTGTGATTCACCAGCTTCTCAAAGTAAAGTTAATGATCAGTGATCGACTGTCGCTTCCTGGGAAACTTCCTCATGTGCTTCTACTGAGACAAGGCTGAGTCAGCAGTTCTAAAACCAACAGGATCTTCTGCAGCATGGAGATCAAACACACAAAGACACACATTTCTGAATGAGTAAGTTAACACATCAAAAAACAAAAGGAGGAGTTTCATATTTAAACTCAGTCAAGTCTCTTTCTCACTGGATCTTCATCTAATTTAATTGATAGTGGCTGAAAGTTTACAACCTTGTGTTGTGTGTCGAGCAGCGGAACAGCGACAACTAGTTGACACGTAGTCAGTCAAGGCCAGAGAGCAACGGTTATTATATAATTTGTTTATACAACTGTTTTATGTAAATAACTTGTACTCATGCCCATTTTACCACAGTTTGATATGGTTCCTTTGGGTCTTAATGAAATGTCTGTAACATACTTGGTCAAAATACCACAAGGATCATTCAAAACAGTCCTCCTCAGATTGACCTGTTTTGAGTGCCAGATACCCAAATTAACGTGTAGAAGAACTACAAAAGTGGAATTTTCACAATATGTCCCCTTTAAGACTTTTGTCATAAGAATCCACTTCCCTGTCTCTTCCCACCGAACTCAAACGTGCTCTGAGTTTTCCGAGCGTGTTTCCAACTGTCGCTGTGAAAACGTGGTCAATGCTTTTGAAACGTGACCCGAGTCAAACCGCTGAGCCTGTGTGTGTCTGCTTCCCTCCAGGCCGTGACTGACCAGAGACTCATCTACTCTGGGAAACTGCTCCCAGACCATCTGCACATCAGAGACATCTTCAGACAGGTTGGTGCCACACTGGGTTTTATCCTAAAAGGTTTTACAGGTTTTACCAGAACAAGTCCAACAACCTGAAATAGTTCTACTTATGATTAAAGATACACTTTTGCTTTAAAGCTCAATTTGATAAATGAAGTGGGTAAATAATAAAGACATCAACAGTAGTAACAATAGGACGAAGTAGACTGTGGTTATAAGACTGCGTTTGCTTTAACTGGGTTTATCTCATAAACTGGGAAGTGAGAGGATGTGTTTTCACAGCAGCAAACTGTATCTGGGCTCATCTCTCCAGCCTGTGGCTCAGGAGAAACGGGTCACAGAGGATTTGTGAGGCTTTTTGTGTTTCATCAAAGCAGCGCGGTGTCAGATTTTGTGTGTTTTTGTGTGTGAATCCCAGTCGAGGTTCATGTTGCTCCAGATCCATGAAGAGGATCAGTCTGTGGTTCTTTTTAAAGAGCTGTGGCCCAGGATGTGTAAAACTGTCAGAAAACTGAGACCAGACTCACAATCAAACGATTTGATCGGATTGAGGAGTCTCACGCTGATATAGATAAATAACAGAAGACATTTGTTGTCATTGTGAGAATGAAGGACACATTTTTTACTTGGCGGCTGCAGGAGAAGTTCCTGAAAATGTCCGGAGACTCTGACCCTGAAATCCTCTAATCAGACGTTTATCACTTCTCTCTCAGACGGACTCCACTCCAGCTCTGCATCTCGTGTGTGCTTTCAGGAATCCTCCTCAGGAACCCAAGGTGAGAACTGATCTTTACTCATATTGCACTTTCTTCATAAAGTCCTTTGAATAGATGAGATATTGTGGATTGAGGCAACAGAGCAGTCTTCAAACCCAGGTGCTTGTTTGTTGGGAGATAACTGCAACTGGCTGAGTAGAACATCTGATGTGTTTCTATTAACTGGAGCTGATTTATCGTGCTGGTGTCGATCAGATTAAAGTTAAATCTCTTCCTTCAGAGCTCCTTAGAAAAGACGAGTGTATGAAAAGCGATGTTCCAGAGACTCACAGCTGCACCTGGTTTCCAGTGGAGCGTGGAGAGGAAATGTTTTTTCTCTTCAGCTGTCGTCCTTCAGATCTGAGCTGAAGCTTCCAGATCAAAAAAGTGCAGCTAAAGATAAACTCGCTTCAGTTTCACTACACATTCGAGTGTTCTGCTCGAGCTCACGCTGCAGAGCCTCCAGGTGGCTGGACGCGCTGAGGCGTAAAACACACAACTGCACACACGTCACACACTCGAGTTCAAACTCCTCTTTTCCCCGACAGAGCCCGGAGACAGAGCAGGCCCCCCCCTCCAGCCCAGGACGTGCAGCAGCTTCCTCGAGTCCCAGCAGCTCCTCCACAGTCCAGACTGGGAGCTCACCGGAGCTGAGGCAGAGGAGACCAGCTGCTCCGGCTCCACCGGGGAGTCCAGCATGGCCGCCTGCTGCAATGTACGCATAGAAAGAACTTCCTTTATCTGTTTAAAGTGTTTTTACAGCTTCAGGTTCGAGAGCAGAGATCAGGGTTTTGAAATAAATCACCTGTCAGCTGTGGAGGAGATTAACTGGAAGTCACAGAATCCGAAGATGTGCTGAGATCTTCAGATTTGATTTCAAGCAAACTTATACAAAACACTTCACATGTCGTCAGCGTCGTTACCATTTCTACTGACTGTTACATCTCAGAATCATCTTTCAAATTTAACTCAGGTCAGATTATTATTTATTTTGAACAGCATATTGTTCATTTTAAGTTTAATTGCTCCCTAGGGATGTTTTTAAATGGCTTACTCTTCATATTTCAGTAAAAGCTTCATCAGATATTAATCTCTCTCTCTCTCTGATGTCCGTGCTCTAGGCCGGGGGGGCCTCACATGGCGCAGCCGGCGTTCCCCACCTACTCGCTGTACAGCCCCCAGCAGCTGCTGTGGCTCCAGCACGTCTACGCTCGGCAGTACTACATGCAGTAGTGAGTTTCTATTCATTTCAGTTCTGTCTGTCTCACACTCTCTCACCTTGTTCTGTCACATGACTCCGTTTGTCTCCTTTTCCACCAACAGCCACGCAGCTATGGTAGCGGCGGGCTCCGCCCCCTCTCCCCCGGCTTCAGTCACTGGCCAGTTCCCTCCCGTCCCTGCCCACCAAGTACCTGTTCCCGCCCCCTTAGCCAATCAGAACCCCATCGACAACCTGCCGGCCAATCAGAACGCGGCACAGGACGGCGCTTTCATCAACCCGGGGGAGGCCAACCAGAACATGCGGATGAACGCACAGGGCGGGGCTGTGATGGAGGACGAGGACGCCATCGAGCGGGACTGGCTGGACTGGTTGTACTCGGCAGCGAGGTTCTGCGTCCTGCTCATGATCGTCTACTTCAACTCCAACCTGAGTCGCTTTCTGATGGTGGCGAGCACGCTCCTCCTCATGTACCTGTAAGTAAGCTACGCCCACAGGTTTAACCACCATGAACCAATAACTGAGGGCCAGGTGCACAACGAGGGGGCAGGGCCAAGTGTTAGGGAGGGAATTGGGACGCGGCCTTAAATCCCACTGTCAGGTTCTGAGATTTGTTTAATGCTCTAAAGTTTAGAGTCTAAACCTTTGAATAGAACTCTACCTTCTATCTACTATGATTCTACTGAGATATCATTTCTTAACACATCGTCAGAAACTTAACACATTCTAAAATTGTGTTTCGAATTTAAAAATCCCCAAATTATGACATGTTGGTTCTTTAAAGTTTGTTAAATGAGCACAAACATGTAATTAACTGTCTCTCAAAGTGCAGTTTTTTGCAAGCACATCATTGTGAGAGAAGGTCCAGTCCACCAGGTGTCTCACCATTGTGCCTTTATCAAGCAGGGAGTCCTTCACAGTGGAGAGACCCAGCAGATTAGACTTTAGAGGAGGATTTAATATCTTTTTCTCATAATAATTTATGAAATGGTTCTTTGTGTTAGTCCTGTCACGTCCTCTCTCCTTCCTGAGAATCCGTGCTTTCATTATTTCAAATCTCTAGATGAATTTCCTTCTCACGCTTTCCCCAAGTTGCACTTTGCAGTCAGATTAACATTCAAATGGTTGCGCTCTGTGTTTGACCCTGTACCTGAGTCCAGAAGTTATACATCACTCCAGATAAAATAAACAGTTGTAATATTGTTAATTCTATAGACTACACAGCTGATATTGATTCACAGGATACAAATGTAGGTAAAATATAGTAAAATATATTCATAAGATAGAGAACAAAACATAGATATCTCAACACACTCAAAGGACAAAGTAGCCGATGAGTCGACCGAGCCATTTGAAACCGGTCAGACCAGAGCTTCACATCAGAGCAAACACTACAGGTGCAGTGTGGACACATCATCTGTCACAGTTTATCAAAGGAGGCTGTTAAACTGTAGCAGGGTTTAAGTTGTGGATGTTTCACTTATGTTTAGTATTTAGAAAGAAGGAACAGACAAAAGCACAGACAACACAGTCTGATCAATTCCCTTTCTGAGGAGAGAAAACCCAGGTTTACAAATGAAAACAAAACCCTGGGAGTTTCCACCAATGACGTCGAGCCAGAGTTAAATATAAAGCTGATTTGCATCTGTGGTCCCTGGGCAGGAAAACACAGAAAACAATACAACAGTAGACAGAAAGAAACCGACTCCTTTTACAAACAGTGAAATAATAATCACAATTATACGTGACATCTAGAAAATGTTTCCAACGATCACATGACTGATTTGTCTTGAGCCGTGATTTAAATGTTGTTTTAAAAATACTGAACTTTGTGTAGTAGCGACTGGAAATTTAAAAATCAGTCTGTCGTCTTACTGGTGAATAAAAGCTGCTCGGTCTGGTTCAGGTTTCAGTCTGAAGTCAGAGAAAGTGTCTGTGAGTCGATCACAGATCCTGAAAGTACTTTGTTCATCCGTCATCACAGCTGCTTTGTTTGATGAAACCTCTGCTGCAGGCGGATGTGGTCACTCACTCACTTCCTTTTAACTCCAGTTTCTTTATCAAAGTACAGTTTGTTCGGTGCTGCCACAGATTCAGAGTCTGTGGATTTTATCGTTTGTTTTTAAACAGGAAGTGTGGACTTCTCTGTGGAATCTAGAGAATGTTCAGCAGTTGAAGTTCATGTGTGATGTGTAAACTTTGCAGGATTCTTCTGGTTTTAAAGGTTCAAATGATTTACAACAGCATTTTTAAATGATTCCTCACAGAGGTCACGGTGCTGGGAGTCAGACTGTGGACGTCACGTTCACATTATCTGTATTTAACCACCAGAGAACCGCATTCACTTCATTTCTTTCGTGTCTTTCTCGTCCACAGACACACTGCAGGTTTGTTTCCCTTCAGACGACAACAGGTTCCAGAACCCAACCCCCTGCAGGCCCCTGAGGTCCAGCACAACCAGCAGAACGAGGACAGGATGCCGAACCCCAATCCAGTAAGAAACCACCTCAGACCATCAGATTATTACTTCTTCATCCACTTGTTAAACTCCTCGTCCTCGTGTCTGATTGGTTCAAGGCCTCGGCTTCGTTTGGGTGTCGTCTCTTCATTCCATGTCATCACACACGTTCCCTTTAAATGCAGCAGATTACAACTGTGGCAGGGAAATCTAAATAAACAGCCAAAGTGATTGTTTGGGTGATAACGTGTCGTCTTGTGTCTTCAGGCGGTCGAACTGGCTGAGGAACAAAGGGAGGAACCGGCCGCTGCAGCAGAAGGACCCGACGGACCAGGACCAATGGCGGCCGTGTTAGTACCTCCACACCGGGTGTCCGTCATCTGGACGGCCTGGGTTTTCTTCAAAACCTTCTTCTCCTCCCTGGTACCCGAGGCTCCTCAGGGCGTGGCCAACTGACCGCCACCGAGCCGAAAAGACTGTTTATCATGTGAGATGGAGACCAGGACCTGTGGAGACGTTTCTGAGACATTCAGGTGGAAGGATGAGGTCAAAGAAGAGCGGACGCAGAAAGAAACACACCCGGGACGGAGACCTGTCAACAGAATCCTGGACGGTAGCTGAGAAAAAGTGGAGCCAGGATCTTGCCAAAACTGTGGAAACAAAGAAAATCAACAGAGTAGAAACATCAGGCTTCATCTGAGTTATAATAAATGTTCCAGCTGGATCCCTGCTCGCCCTCTGAGCAAACATCAAGGCCCCGTAAATCCAGTTTAGATACCGGGGTTGACCAGTAGGTGGCAGCTGAGGCTAAAATATAAAGCTTCTGTACTGTTGGACTAAATACTTCTTCCTGTGAGGACGTCTGTGACAAGTGACTCCTCCGGTTCCTTGGAATCTGAAATCAGTTTCTGCTCAGACTCTGTGTTTGATTAAAGCTGTAAAAGTAAAAAAGATGTTTATTAGTTTCAGACAATTTCAGCCCGTGGAAGAAAAAAGATGCCAAAACTATTATGGACTGAATTCATACATTTAAAGTTTCAATTAAATATAACTGTTATCTTTTATATATTTTGAATTCAGACATGTTAAATAGAGAAAAGTACAAATTTGGAAACTACAAAAAATACAGATTAGATTTAAATTAATTAGTTTCGATTTGAATTAATTAAACTTTCTTTGCTTCCAGTCACTGAACCTCAAGTTAAACAACCAGACACACGACCAGCAGAACAAACACAAACCTCATGAACAAAAGTTTATGAAACATTTTTATCCTGATTCATCAAACCAAAAAACTTCATGTATCTTTTCTTTAACAGTTTTATTTTTGGAGTTTTTTCATTTCCTAGTTTGACCAAATTCAAATTTCTGCCAAATCATTGGGAGCAATGTAAAATAGTTGATGTTGGAGGAGTTATTGTAAATATTTGTACTCAAAGCACTTTACAACATGTATGTTATGCAAGCATCTTTACTTTTATGATTAACCTTTCTTCACGTGAGGATTTCTAATATAATATAAATTTCTTCTGCTGAGAAAGTCTGAAATCAAATCAGTTTAAAGTAGAGATTTGTGCTATTTAAGTTACAGTAAATATCACTTTAGAACAAAATTGAATTATTTCAACTGCAGCCATTGTGCCTCCTTGTTAATATTTAGTTGTCATTCAACATTCCACATCATGAACTGAGAGCAGAGCTGTGAAACTTCTCCACGCCACCGCGGCCTCTCACCAGCTTGGAGCGTTTAGAAATGTCTCAGATCCGATGAAATGAGATAAAATGATGAACGCAGGAACCATCGCTTGTAAATAAAGATGGCCGACGCATCGCCACTTCCTCCCGCTGTCCACAAATGCAACTAACATATAATCCTTAGCTGTCAATCATTATGTTTCACTGTGTTTTTATATCATCAAATCACTAATTAAAAACTGAACTTATTAGAAACGCTGACACTTGAACACGTAGGTCTATCCCATCCACTAACACGGAGGAGGTTCATATGACTGAGCCTCGGGTTCACTTTGAGAAGTTGTCATGTCGTCTATTTTTGTCTATGCATGGCGGTTACAGGTCTTTACTCAAAACCTTAAAATTGTGATTTCATGCCTTTGTGTGACTTCAGTTTTAATCTGTTTGTTTCCCATTTATTCATATTTATGATTTTTGTCGATAATAAAGTGGGTTTTACTTTCCTTTTTAACAACTTCACTACAAAGATGGTGGATGATCCTGTGAGGCTGTAACGTCCTTGATCTGAATCTGGAGTTTTAATGTTAAAACTGGGAAGATTTTCTCTTTTATTTGACGCTGTGATGTTTTCTTTTGGATGGAAACTGCAGAATGTAGAACACTTTGCAATAATGGATGCAATAAATGTTGTTGACTCCTCCCCCTGTGCCGGTTTGTTTCAGTCTGGCTCCACGAGGACAACGTTTCTACACATGTCAGAGCCGAGGTTATTGACCCGGTGTTTAAATGCATGGACTCAGAAGGTGGCGTCACCAGAGGACACACTGACATTACGACCTCGAATACACTCGGCTGACCTCACTAGGGACACACACGTTTGTTACAACACATCCAGTCGACCTGTGGGAGGTTTTTCTGATTCTGCTCCTCTGCCAGAGAATCGTGAATCGACTCCTCAGCTGCTAAATGATCCTCTGTCGGTGTGAGATTTGGTTCCAAGTGGTTCTAGTGGGTTTATCTGGGGTTGAGAACCAAGCCGAGCTGAAAGAGGCAACAATCATCTTTCAGTTCTGGACGATGAGGCTGTTTCAGAAACTTTAAGTAATTTAATCGGGGAGGTTTTTAAAAGTCTGTGAATAGAACCGGGACAATATTCTTGAATTTCCCTTCTGACCCACTGATACATTTCCCCAGAGGTGAGTGTGCGACTGATGAACTGGGTGAATGGTGTTGTGTTGCTTCACAGACTCTGTGGGCGTCGGCTGCAGCTCCTCCTCCTCCTCTTCCTCCTCCTCTTCCTCTTATGGAAACATCCCTCTGGCTTTTTGTCGATGTAACCTTCTACACAATCCCTGCAGCACGATGTTACAGACACGTGGATGAACCCAGCCCCGCCCCCTCCTGTCCTGCAGGTTCAGAGCTGTAACAAACCAGGAGACACCTGCATGTTGTTGTACAAACAGTGACTAGAACTCACTGGTCTGTGTCGTTCGGTTTGAGAACAAACCAGAGTCTCTCTGCTGGGACACTCACCTCCGAGCGACTCGCCACCAGAGAGAGTTCATGTTGCACCGAGCGTCCGGATCCAGTTCCACTCGTTCAAAGAGCCTTTGTTCAGAGGAAGTTGGACCTGAAACATTCAGTGATTCTCTTTTTTTTTTTTTTTTTTTACAACTTTATTTATCATTTTTCCATGTTGAAAACATTTACATCATTAATTATGCATTTCTTACAAAAGTTGCGCACCCGCCCCCCGCCCCCCACCCCAACCAGATGGCATCCCAACAAATAAATCCACAAAAACACTCACGTATCACACTGACAGACAGAACACCAAAAGAAGAAAGCAAATATAGACAGATACAAAAAAGAGACAGGCCAAAGGAAAAAAAATAAAAAAAAATAAATAAAAAATTAATAATAATAAATAAATAAATTTAAAGAAAAGACTCAAACCAATCTATGTTGATCATTATGTTCATAACACCAACATCCAGGACCTTTAACATAAGAAAAAATTCCCAACAGTCAGAATATAAGCATTGAGAAGACTAGGAAGGCAATCAGAGAAGGAAAGAGGGAAAGATAAATACATATTAAATAAGAACAAGGATTCAGGCAAAAGGCAAACTCTTGATATGTGTCATGAACTGTGACCAGGTTCTGTCGTATTTAACCTCCGACCCGTGTACTGTATATCTAATTTTTTCCAGAGCCAATCCCAACATCACCTCTCTAATCCAATGAATATAGGCAGTCAGTGATTCTCTTTAAAGGCTCATTGGTAGAGAATCTATTTTCTGGTTGTTAGAATTGTTAGAAATGTCGTATATTTTTCATAAAACCTGCCGTGTAAGTTTATTTCAACACACAGAGAATCTGAACAAGATAATTGTGATTTTCACCAAACTTAGTGTGAACATCCATCAGGAGTTCATCTCCATGGGAGTAACTTCTGAAAGGTGAAGATCGAGGTCAGATACCTCAGCCAATAAGAGAAGATTTCTTTTAATTTGGCACAAACGTTCCCCTGGACTCACAGATTAACTGATAGGATTTAAGGGGTCAAAGGTTAAAGGTCAAGGCCACAGTGCCCTCACATAACATGTTTCTGGCCTCTTGATGTCTCACGTTTGTCTCGAGGGAATTTCTTCATATTTTGACCAGTTGTAACTTGGACTCAAAGAGGAGCTGATCAGATTTCAGTGGTCAAAGGTCAAAGGTCATGGTGACCTCATGATTCTAGAGGAGACACACAACCGTTCTAGTTTTTATTATTTACTGATTGGAATTCATTCGTGAGATAACAAGTGTTAGAGTTTATTTAGAGATTATTTTAGCACTTTCCTGACAGAAACTTGCCCTTTGACCAGTTCACCTCAGTGTTTGTCCTTCCATCAACTTTGAATCAAACAAGTTGCCCGTCTCTGATTGGACGAAGGACGAGGTTTCTCAATACAAAGCTGCCGTACAGAAATCCCCCCCCCCTCCGACACTGGAACAGAATCAGTAGACTGAAGTTTTCTCTCAGCAACAGTCAACGCTCCTGGAATCTTAAAGGGACCAAACCCTGAATATAGATAAGATACAGACTCAGAAGTCGACTGAGTCAGTTGCATCAGAAGAAGAACTAACAGAACTGAAAGGTCCACAGGGTTAAAGGTCTCGACAAACTCAGAGGAGAGTTGGAAATATCCACGTGGACAATGACTGGTGATGTCTTCCCATGGCTGCTGCTGGTCCTGTCTGTGTTGGGGACGTCCAGCGGCTGCCTCACGGACCGGGCTGCTGCCCACAGGACGACCGGAGCCGTGTGCCGCCTCACCCACCCTGCTGCTGCCGTGTGTGAGTGGGACCTGGACCCAGTTTTTCATATTCATACGCAAGAACTAGTGCAACTGGTCCGCTCGATCCATGTAATCAATCATCCTTTTGTTTAATAACCTGCCAAATATCCTCACAAGTGAGTTTCCACATTACCTGATGTTCGTTTCCTCCTCAAAACTTATAGTTCTTCAAACTGTCAGAGAATCAAGGTAAATGTAGAGAGTTCAAACCTCCAACACAGCCCAAGAGTCAGATTAAATCCCATCAAGCTCCATCAACACACATTCAAAGATATCAGACTCCTAAATATGTCTGCTTTTATTATCAAGATCCATGAATTTCTCTGAAAAAACAGTGAAACCTTTAAAAAGAAAATTCCTGGATCCGAGCCCCTGATTCGAATCTGCACCAGAATTTAATCTAAGTTTTATTTGTGTAAATCCATCTGATAATTATTGTGTAATCTTGCTCACAAATAAACCAACAATCAGACGCACAGGGGTGAAAACATAACCTCCTCACTGATGTTAGTCATCCGGGCCAAGTCTCTTTAATTAAAACTGGTTTCATCAATATTTACAAGTGATTTCATTCTGTTGCTTTCACACAATCTAAAAACACAGGGAGCAAATGAGGACATCTGCAGGCGCTGAGGTATTTGAGTTGGGTCACATTGTGAGGGCAGGTGTGTTTGTGTTGTGTGGTGTGTGTGTTTGTGTGTGTGTGGGTGTGTGTGTGTGTTTTGGAGCATATATGATCAAAGTCTGTGTGTTTGGGGCGAGTCAGTCCGGATGTTTGGAGCCGGAGGTTTATGTGTGTTTGGGTAATGATCAGCTTTGTGTTTCTCTTTTGATGGAGCAGGACTCGAGCCTCAGAGAGCAGCTTGTTGCTTCTCCTCATTCAGAACGTGAAGCTGCTGCAGGTGGATTTTATCAAACAGTTATTTTATACTGCAGCTGTTTGCTAAGAGGCTCACGACGATGCCAGAGAGGAACCTTTCACTTTTCAACATTATTTATTTCTTTTTAACGGAGAAAACATAAATTCAAAACTCTCACTGGCCGTTGAGCAGTTTCCACCGGCTCCTCAGCACCTCAGCTCTTTTCAGTCTCTCCTCCTTTGTCTCCTCCTCCTCCTCCTCCTCCTCCTCCTCATCCTCCTCCTCCTCCTCCTCCTCCTCCTCCTCCTCCTCCTCCTCCTCCTCCTCCTCCTCCTCCTCCTCCTCCTCCCTGTGGAAGCTCAGCTGTGCCACTCACCTCTCCCTGGTTTTCCTTCATCGAGCCTTGTTTGGTTTGGAGCAGATTCCCTGG